>NC_079172.1:66077650-66377650 GCF_947568905.1 Ostrea edulis | reverse complement strand
GCTGTCTGACGTGCTTCATACCGATTGTTAGGCCGTTTTTGGCACACTGATTTTGACTACGGATAACTCCGTTTACGTGTTCAGGATATCGGGCTCACGGCGGGTGTCACCGATCGACAGGGGGTGCTTCCTCCTCGTACGCACCTGATCCCACCTATGATGTGTCCAGGAGTCTGTCTTTGTCCAACTCTCTATTTTGTATTGCTTATATGACTTATGAGATTGTTCACTGTTCGTTATCTTCACCTTTCATTTAGGAGAACCTCAAACATAGAAATACCGGATTACAGAAAAACCTTATACAGAAAAACACTGACATAAATCTTGGTTCCTTCCGCAGAGGTCGATAGCATCAATAGATAAATATTAAATATTTCACTTTGTTTTACAAACTTTATAACATAGAGTTTTGAATTAGCACTAACAGGATTTCACTTTTTAAAATGATATAATTTATACAGGGTTATCCCATAAAACATTGTTTTAGTATGCATACAGCAAATCACACCTAAATCAGTGGATTTCTGGGTTATGAGTTCGTGTATATACTAAATATTTAGATATTCATCTGTATAGTTCCCAATAATCTACATCACGAACCTTTTATTCCACAACAAAACTAAGTGTCTTGTGACAGTTTTGGTTTAATTAACATTTAAATTGTTAATTCATTACCTATGTTTATGCTATTATACATCCTGTAGATCATCATTTTTGTGTAAAGTCTGAATCTGATGTAAATTGTTCACTTTACAATTTTTCTCACATGTACTGTTTATACTGTTGAATTTGCCTCCATCTTGTCAATCATTCCAAAGTTAATTTGTTTTCTAACTTTTCATTGGTTTAAAGCTAGTGCCTTAAACTCGCCAGAAATCGTTTTAGATTTTCACCCTGCAGTTTTCAAAGTCTCTTAGTTAGAGTCATTTTCATTGGTTAGAGTTAGTATATAAACAGTGACAGTGGCAGTTTCAAGTCACTTTGCTAGGGGCTAAAAAACCCGCAGGTTCGTGCTCTCTCTATTCTTCTCTTCTTCTCTTAGGTTAAATCCCCGACTGCTCGTGCAATCTTATTTTTTATCTGTTTAGGAAATGGTCTAAATTCTTTAAGATGTAATTTAGTCCCTGGATAGAGTCAGACTGGTTCAAGGTTGAATTAGATATACCTTTACAACTTTACTTTATATAGCATTGTAGTTATTTTTTTATGTAGAAATATTACTGAGCTTAGTGCCTCTTTGATACTTAGGAATTTACATACAGTTTTGCTGGTATAGCGAGCCACCATGTGCTTTAGGGTTTGTTAGGTGTTGTATGGAAGCCTATTCCCTTTTCCTTTAATATTTTTAGGCCATAATATTTTCATTTTCCCCTTATTAATTTTTGTTATTTAAATTCATTTTGGTTATTAATTACTCAGTGGTCAATTCATCTTCGTTTTCTAACTCATTGACCTTTCTATCTTGTTTACATTTTTGGAGATTATTTTGAAAACTTATATGTTATTTGTTGTCAATCAAATTATTCAGTATTATACTATAATAAATGATCTGTTAAAACTTTCAAACTCTCTTCTTATTCCAGGGTGTTGCTCATAATCTAGGAATCTTATATCTGAACCTGGGTTGAACAAAAATAGGACCAGTCATTGTAAATTGACATTGTCAGTGGATTTAGTCTGTTCCTTAGTATTACGCCCTTCAGTACAGAGTTTAAGGGTACTTTGATAGTTTTTATGCTTTGGGCAGACTGAGTACACTTTGCGGCCGGAAACAGACTGGTTCCCGTTACAGTCTTTAGAAGTCGGAGTCATGGTTCTTTCTGAAGAGACCTTGCAAACCGAGGTGCCGTGTTCTGGTAGGCGTTGACACAAGAAAACCACCCACTCTTAGCGCCCCGAGCACCACACATACGTCTAAAATTAAGGCACTTCATTTGCAGCTGGTGACACCTCAATACGAGTGGAAAAACTTCAAAGGGACGTAAAAACCAATTCCAAGCATGCCGGGTTTTTTGTAATCATCGCGCAAATAACATGAAATAAATTTGCAGATATATTTTCACAACACGCTTGTCTTAATCAATATATTTTTTTAATTTTCATACTTCATATTTATCATTTACATTGCTTATTTAGAGCATAACAGGAAACAAATTTGTTCGTTAATAATTTGTACAGTCACAAAAATTGGACTTTGTGATATTACACTTTTTAGGTCAAATTACATAAAATACATAAAACTGATGAAATGATTCTTCAAATCATTCAAATACTCATTATGACATCTCATAAACACTACAAATATCTACTCAGTAATTGACATCTCCGAAAGTGTATTTGAACCGCCATCTGTTGTACGTTTTAGCTGGTAGTAACTAGAGATTCGCACTGTACCCAGTAGAGATCCCCTGGGAATTCCGGTTAGAATAGTTCCTCAGTACCTCTTGCGTGTTGTACATGTAAGAGGCGACAAAATGGGGGGCGGTCCTTTGGATGAGACCGCAGTAACTGAGACTCCGTGTCACAGGAGGTGCGGCTCGATAGAGATCATTCCCTGCTCAAAGTCTTAATACGCCTACAATGGTCCCTATATCAGTAAAACAATCTCGAGTGGGACATTAAACAATATACAACCTATCAATCTATGAATATCCATCTAACATATTTAGGATGACAAAGAATCATTCCGTTAGAATACCGAGCTTGCAAGTAAACAGTTATCATTCAAATTGGTTTCCCTTATTAGTAAACAGCTCTAGATTAAACTTTTGTCTCGATAACTAGTGAATGATTCTACTGTTTAAAGTCGTCGTCTCATTTACCACTGGAAACTTCAGTATTAAAGTTGTTGTTTCGCTTGCCCTAGATTAAACTTGTGGTTTTGCTTGCTAGTGAACAGTTCTAAAGTTAATTTTAAATTATTTTACTACGGATTACTCCGTTGACCTGACCAAGACATGAAAGGTAAATATAACAAAAAATAGAGTTGGGCAAACACGGACCACTGGATATACCAGATGTATAATGCTCATGGTGAGTGCCACCGGTCGACAGGGGATGTATACTCCTCCTAGGCACCTGATTCCAACTTTGGTGTGTCCAGGTGGCCATGATTGTTCTTAATTATTGTATTTCTTATAGGAGTTATGAGATTGATTACTGTTCGCTCTCTCCGCCTTTTCATCAAACTTCCATTATGATATATTTTCCTACGTTTTAGAACATCGTTAAAAATAATCAAGGATTCTCTCTCTCTCTCTCTCTCTCTCTCTCTCTCTCTCTCTCTCTCTCTCTCTCTCTGTTAGTGTGGTGTAAAAATTTGAACATTTTCAAATTCGAAATTTTCTCTTTTATACTGTAACACTTGTTCCGTATTTGGGGTACTTTCGAATTTTTCCACACATTTCAGAAAAAGCGCCAATCGACATATGAATGAAAAGTATTATTGTTAACAGATAAAACATCGTCGATATATCTAAATGTCAAATTGAAGGCCACAGCTAGATATTTTTTTCTTGTCACGCTTTGATCCCAAAATACATTAAAACAATTCTCTTGTCAAGATAGATATATCACTGTGCTTGGGGTTTGGTAGAGAAATAAAAAGATTATTAAGTTTTGGTAAAATCAATGTTTTTGCAACTGACCCTACCTATAGAGGTTAATTTTTTTCTATTCCATTTTTGAAGAAGTGCATAGAGTTTTGCAACAATTACTTTTTGGAGGAATGTACTGGAGTGATTCCCAAACGTATGGATACGGTACATGCCCATAATTCAATCCTTGTTATTCCTAAATGGGTTAACACTAAAATTAAAGTTGATAAAAAGTGTTTCATACCAATTGTTAAGCCGTTCTTTACAGACTGATTTGGACAGGGGGTGCTTACTCCTCCTAGACACGCTTATATACGCGAATCGGTCTGCTGTTGAAATGCTCCTAATTTCTGATTCTTTTAATGATTTTCAGTGATTAATCTCATGACTCCTATAAGCAATATAAAATAGAGACTTAGGCTAACACGGACCCCTGGATAGATCTGAAGTTGTCGTTTCATTTATGAGTGAAAATCTCTATCTTAAAGTTATTGTCATGCTTGTTTGTCGACAGCTCTAGACTAAACTTTATTCACTTGTTAATGAACAGTTCTAGGTAGAACTTCTCGTCCTACTAGCTAGTGAGTAGCTCAATTTAAACTTATTACCCTGCTTACTAGTGAGCAGCTCAGGTAAAACATCTTATCCGGCTTACTAGTGAATAGCTCATATTAAACTTCTTATCCCGCTTACTAGTGAACATATCCGATTATACTTCTTATCATACTTACTAGTGAGCAGCTCAGATTAAACTTCTTATCCCGCTTACTAGTGATTAGCTCAGATAAAACATCTTATCCTGCTTACTAGTGAACAGCTCAGATTAAACTTCTTATCCTGCTTACTAGTGAACAGCTCAGATTGAATTTCTTATCCTGCTTACTGGTGAAAAGATCATACTTCTTATCCTGCTTACTAGTGAACAGCTCAGATTATGCTTCTTATCCTGCTTACTAGTGAACAGCTCAGATTAAACTTCTTATCCCACTTACTAGTGAACAGCTCAGATAATACTTCTTATCCCACTTACTAGTGAACAGCTCAGATTAAACTTCTTATCCTGCTTACTAGTGAACATATCCGATTAAACTTCTTATCCTGCTTACTAGTAAACAGCTCAGATTAAACTTCTTATCCCGCTCACTAGTGAACATCTCAGATTAAATTTTATATACTGCTTATTAGTGAGCAGCTCAGATTAACTTGTAATCTCGCTTGCTTGTGAACAGCTCTAGATGCAAGTACATGTAATATTTATTACTTGCTTTTAAGAGGGTGTCCATTATGATATCAGGCAGAGCTCGGCACATGCTATCTCTCAGATTTTCATGAAACTTTGTGCACAGGTTACTACTGACCCCAATATGAAATTTGCCAAATAAAAAGTTTCTATCATGTTTAGTTTGGGTTCAACGTGGAAAAACAACTTTGAGATAATTTTCGGTGCAAAAAGGTCACGAAATATTGGAAAAAAGTGCTATGTTTGAACAGCTCTAAAATGTCATATAACTAAAAAATAGAGAAAAGCAATATTTTATATGTTAGATATACACTATATGCAATAACTAAGAGGGTTTTTGTGTGTATATTCATCCAATGAATGAATTTATTAATTGTTAAAATTGCACATATTCCACACCAATATATTTTACAAAATAATGATCAAAATATAAGATCTCACAAAACCCAATACAATGTCTCAAAAGAAATAGATTATGTATAACCAGAAACTTGAAGATGTGTATTTCAAGTTACAAAAATAAATTCAGTGGGAAAAGCAAGGTTTGATGGTGAAAAGTTGAACTGAAATCTCAAAATTTTCAATAAGTGCAAAAAGGTCAACTACTTAAATGATGATTGTTGAACTACATAAATAGAAATAAATATGAAGTAGATATAACAAATCAATGATTAAATGATTAAAATTCATGAAAAATTACTAGAACATATGAACATTCAGAAATAAATTTCATGTCTTTGTATACATTCTATATAATAAAGGCAAAAAAAAAATGCCTATGTAATTCATTGTATAAAATTTTACAATATTGATTTTTAGAGGTCATTTCTGACACAGGATTTGAGATAATAGTCAATTAATTAACACACATATATGAAGTTAAAATTATCAGTAAATCAAATTTTAATAAATTGCCTATCATGAAGAATCTAAATTCATTCACTCACATTACAAACTTGACATTGGCAGATCCCGAGGGGGTTGGGGGGGAGGGGTAGAAAACACCCTCTCCTTTTCTCTGGGACATCTAGATAGTTATTTAGCATTAACCAGAAATTTTTTGACTCTCTTGTAAAGCATTTCCCTTTGCATTCATGAAATAACATGCCATATTCCATTTTCTGCCTACATCAGATTGGCAGACTTGCTTTAATGCATGTTTACTCTGATGCTGAAATATATATTGACCACTTCCAGATACACAAAATGTTTGGAATTTTACCCAGTGACAGAAAATGTTCATAAAGTATCTTCAACTGATGCATAAAAGGTTACATGTAAGTAACAATCAATAATAAACATATTTACTTTATCAATTCATCGGATATGACCTAATGCAGATTTTAGATCATTTTTCTGGACCCCCCCCCCCTTTCAAATCACTGTCTCTGTCTCTGTTTAACAAATGACAATAAACAAATCATGTCTTAATGCCTGGTACTTAGTAGCATGGTTTGCAAAGTAAGAGCTAGTGCATATTTCTGACATTTGTTACAAACAAACTTTTCCCCTAGAAATTATGAAAATTGGCACTGAATTTATATTCATACATGTATATTAACAATTGATATATTTCACAGTATGGAATCTTATTTTGCCACCCCACCACTCTCTTCTAATTTATGTCTAATGCCATAGCAGTGTTTCTTTTGAATATTGGTTCACAAACAGGAATAAAATTTGTCACTTCAAAAATTGAAATATGCTGCAACCATAGAGTTAAAGTAGTGGTCATCATTTAATTATCTTTGTCAGCTGCAAAGTGTTTCTGTGAAAAAACTGTCAACATATTTAAATTGAAGTGGAGCTATGAGTTCTGCAGTTCCCCTTATAACTTCACAAGTCTTTTGTCTGTAGTAATTCTGTGTTCTCTCCAAAGCCTCTTCCTATCTTGGACTCAGCTGAGATCTAAATAACAACAGTTGTGTAAATTAATGGAAATAAAATGATGAACATGTTTAAATAGCACTGTAAGCAATGCACTAAGAAAGTCAAGATCATTTGTTTGATATAGTCACAAGGTCAAAGGTCATGATATAAAATAAATTCTGGTCATTAGGCATTTCATGTGAAACAAACTAACCCAATACCTTATCCCTCAAGACATAACAGATCTGGTAATAATGAATGTTTTTCAAAAGTAGGTCAACATGGTCAAAGTCAGAAGTTCAAAAGTAAAGCTCTTTTCATTAGTAATCTATAATATGTGAAATATATATCAAAGCCCAATCCAAAGTGGCTGAGAAACTATATCCCAATTTAAAGTTTTTGAAAATCATGCTATTTTAAAGACTAAGGTCAGGTACTAAATTAAAAGTCTGGTAATAAAGAATATACATATTTTGTATATCTTTATGTAAAATATCAATATAATAAAATCTGGGTTAAACTTCAAAACCAAGGTCACAATATCAAACAGCGTGGTATCAAATGAAAGTTCTAGCCATAAGATATCTAAATACTAAACATAAAAGGCTAGACTACCTTATATATAGTTCAGGAGAATTGCCTACTGTAGGTTATATTTTGTTAAAAGTAGGCCAAGCACAAAAGTAAAAAAAAAATGATATCAAAAGAAATGTCTTATTATGCAAGGTGAAGATAACGAACAGTGATCAATCTCATAACTCCTACAAGCAATACAAAATAGATAGTTGGGCAAACACGGACCCCTGGACACACCAGAGGTGGGATCAGGTGCCTAGGAGGAGTAAGCATCCCCTGTTGACCGGTCACACCCGCCGTGAGCCCCATATCCTGATCAGGTAAACGGAGTTATCCGCAGTCAAAATCAGTGTGCCAAAATAATAAGGAATAAAAATATGAGAGCCTTATTACTAACATGAGCAAGTTCCAGACAGATATTGCCCCCCCCCCCCCCCCGACTTTAGTCATGGGTGCATAGAAATGAAAAATGAATCAACACAAATTAGGAACATTTGCAGTTTGAAAGGATTTAGTGTGGCCCTGCTAACCTTGAAAAGAATTTGTTTTAATTTCCTGTATATTCCCACATCATACTTTGATCTCCTCCATACCCTAATTCTTTAGCCTCTTTAGCCTTCAGCTCAGGTGAGCAAAAAAACAAAAACAAAAACTATATATTCATTGATTCAAAAATTAAATCACATTCTGATTTCAAAACATCACCTCTGACTTATATATATATATATATATATATATATATATATATATATATATACGAGCTAGTATTTGAAATTATCTAAACAAGAATTGTCTGAAGAGAGTTTAAAACTTGGCAAGTGGGTTAAAATCTTTTATAACAGTCATGAATTAAAAATGCATGTATGTGTTGTGTGTGGCATGGTGACATCACATAAAACTTCAATATGAAGGGTCAAGGTCGTAAGGTAAAAATGTTACTATCATATGGCATGAAGGAACACACATTTCTGAAATATCCAACCCCCATCTCTAACCATTCTTATGTTATTGTCAAAGTTAAAGTTTTTATATTCTACATGTATGTCTGTCAAGTGAGTTAAATCAAAAGGATTGTGACATCATAACATTGGATGCCTTTGGTCAGGATTTGTCTCAAGAAATATACATGTCAAATGTGGAATTAAGCTCATATCTGTAATAGTTCTAAACTTACATAATTTATGAAATATGACAAGGTCAGATGTACCATGTTCTGAATTTAAAATCTTTTGATTCAAATAAATAAATATACTCACTGATACAGTCTGATAATTGGCTTGCAGTAGGGGTGATTTGACTATAATTATTTTCCAAATCTGTACTGAAATGGGTGTTGTATTCATTATCGAGCTTTGGTAATTGGTATATACATGTATGTCACACTAATACACTTTAGTACCTGTGTGCATGCAAATAAATCATCAGATTTTGTGTCATGTTAAACCATCTGAATTTTATAGTCCATTCAGCTTAAATTTAGAGAAATTAATGATATACATCAACCTGTAACACACACAACACCCCCACCCCCACACACATAATGGTTCTTATAGTTGCATAATTACATGAATAAATATATATCATTATTTTTTTATATTTATTATTCGCTTTTTGTCACATACATACATGTACATATACTACCCTCTCACACTGATTCATTCATCCTTTAATAGTTATTAAATCTAGGAATCCAAAAAACAAACACATGTGAAAAGTAGCTAGTAAAAAAAAAATCAGTCAAAAATAATCTGATATAATTTTAATATATATTATTTTTTATGCATGCATGCTGATATGTACATAGCTTGCAGGACAATAAAAACTTTTCACCACTTTCATCTTGTTTTTGTGTGATTCTATTGTTTCTTAACTCAATGATTTGTGGATAAACATTGTGTTGTAGTACAGATTTTAAAAATCCCTACATTAACACCACCCCCCCCCAGATTGATTTAATGGGTTTTTTTACTGTGGGGATTTATCATTTTAATCATTATTATTTTAAAAAGAATCATTTCATCAAATGAATTGTTTGCATTGACACATCATGAGAACTTGCATCAAAATTGTCTAGCAATCAAAAACAGTTTTCAAAGAAAAATAACAGAGAAAATTCGACATTTATACTTACCACTTCCAACGGGAACAAATATTTCCCTTGAAACATTGAAGTTTACTGCTCTGTCTGCTTTACACTTTCCTTTGTGTAGTAGATAACAACATTTGGTGGTGGTTGCCTCCAGTAAATCCCAAAAGAATCGCAATGACCTCGGCATACTACTAAGCATCTGCACCATGCACGATAGTTTAAACAGTTAAACTTTTACGTCGAATTCAAAGTACCCCGATCTGTACAGCAGGAGGTCAATCTCGGTTGAATATTACACGCAGTTCCAACTTTAAAATATCTTGAATATCCACTTATGTCTTTTGAACTATTATTAAGTATTGACAAGTCCCTAAAATAAGGACCACTCCTAGAAAAACTTCACGTTTCTATCACTTGTCAGCCATATCTGTTTACCCACGAAACTTTGATAAGGTCCGGGCTGAATATTTATTTTTCACCATCAAATTAAAAAAAAATTAATTCCACGTTTACACTTGATAAAAAAATCGAGATAAGTGAAAAATGTTCTAAATAAACACTGTTTTCTTCGAAAATTACAATTTATGCAAGTTTCAGATCATTTTACATTTTTTACGCCAAGGGAGGTAACTCAAATTACTGGCATTTTGGCTACTTCTGTCAGTAAATGCTCAACAACAGCGTTGTTTCCCAGCAATTTTATTGTTTCATCTTAATTATTAAGGAATTTCCTTCAAATATTGTTTATACTTTCTGGACAAATTTTATTTTATTGGGTATTATATAACTTTACAAAATTATCTTTTCTATAGTTTATATAGTGTCCTCGAATTTATGAAATAGGCCAAGTTTTGGCATCTAACAATATTTTTTGTGAAATTCACTTTACATACGATACAATTGGCGTATGACCTTGACTTTTATTGGGTATAAATAAAATTTTGGGGAATTGCATGTGCCAGCCGTATTATAGCTACTGCTTGATATCTCCGTGGACGGCCTCTTAAATGAATACTTACTTTTAAAGGGACTGGTTCACTATTTTCGAAAGAATTTTTTTTTTTCATTTTTGATGTTAAGAATTAGAAATATAACTAATTTAATGTTGACAAACAAAATTTGGACCGTATGAATGCAAGGATAAGAGCAGTATTTTAGTTTGATTATGTGTTATATAAACAAAGACACGAGTCTTTTTATGTAAAAAAAAAAAAAAAAAAAAAAAACGAGGAAACGTTAATTTAATAATCTAAAGCATCTTCATTTTGTACAATCACAAATTTAACTTTTTTTTAAATGACACATTTTACCGAAAGTATACTTGATATGTAATATATATAGTAATCTTTGATCAATATCTATTTGTTTTGAAAACTTCGTAAACAATAACACACTTCAATCTTTGTTTTCAAAACAAATAATAAACGTTCTATAATGAGCTTCTGTCATGATGAATAACTTTAATTTTTTTGTGAAACCTTATAAACATATTAGAATGTAGATTTTGATCATTTAAAGAGAATCAAAATTTGAGGGTGGAGGAATAGTGAATCAGTCCTTTTAAATGAGAACTTATCTTTATTTGGTAATATCAGACTAAATGTTTGTGCAAAAAAGAATAAACAATTGTTATCAGTCCTATGCCATACATTTAACAGTATTAACGCATAATTATTATATATTACTATAGATTCTGAATACAGCCGTATAATGGTTGGAAGACATGTACGGTGGGTACAACGTCAATTCAAAAACCCAAGGAAACAAACAGTTTTGAATAAATTAATCATAAATTCATAATGATATGTTCTTCCGTCTCTTATTCTTGATAATGATATTTTCTATTTGGGAAATTCGTCTTTTAACATCAATTCATTTATATTTCTTACGAACACTTTTTGATAATTAAATAAATATCATTTTCCTTCTAAATTAAAGAAAAATAACTGTTGATATGATTATAGTGATTTTAACAAATCAGACTAAACTTGTCTACCTTCCTAGTAAGTAACAGATGTTTGTTTTTTTATAAATGGTTGTCTCGCTTGCTATTGTACAGTTATATAAACTTGCTGGTGAACAGCTCTTGATTAAACTTTATCTCCTCACTTACTAGGGAACAGTTTTAAATTAAACTCGTCTCAATTACTAGTAAGTTGTCTATCTTGCTTAGGAACATCAGTAGAAGTTTTTAAAAGATTGTCATCTCACTTGGAAGTGAACAGGTTGAAATTGAACTTGTCTCGTTTGCTTGTAAACAGCTCTAGATTAAATTTCTCATCTTACTTGCTTTTGACTAGGTCTAAATTAAATTGTGTTCTCGTTTGTTCATGGACAGCTCAATATCAAACTTGTTATCTCACTTGCTAATGAACATCTCAATATTAAACTTCTTAGCTCACTTTTTAATGAACAGTTCTAGATTAAACTTTTCGTTACACTTGCTACTGAACAGCTCAATATTAAATTTGCTATCTCACTTGTTAACAGACAGTTCTAGATTAAACATATCATCTCACTTGCTAATGAACAACTCTAAAGAAAAAAATTGAAATGTTATTTTATTTAGATAAATCTGAGCTTTCGTTATGGTATATCTTCACACAAGTTATTGGACACAATTGGAAAACAATTTAAAGTTGTCTTAGTCTCTTTCCATCTGTCTCTTTTGTATATGGATATACCAGAGGTGAGATCAGCAATGCCAGCAGTAATCATTCACTTTCTGGTCTCTCTGAATGCAACGTCACATTTCATAAATTAGTGAAATGACGTAGTTTTGGCCCCAGAGCGATCTCCCGGCAAATTTCTCAAACATTACATTTCTACTCTATGAGGAAATTTTATTACTTGGACTAAGTACTTAACATGATGAACATATTTACACGACAAGCATCCTACCAAAACAACAGATCCAAAACTGGAAAATTCTGATTAGATTTCGTGAAATAAAGAATTATTCAAACCCTAGTAAGTTTGATTGTATCTTGCTTAACGTCTCTCTCTAGAATTTTTCACTCATATGTAGACATCACCAAGACCAGTGAAGAGCTTCAAATTTAGGACCCGTGATATTCACACCTGATGCCGAGCTATTGGGGATGGAACTGTCACTACCTGTTTTAACGATTTCGGTCTGTCGCGGCCAGGATTCGAACCCCGGCCTTCCGCATAAGGGGCGAACGCTCTAACCACTAGACCACCGCGTGTGTTTACTTCATTTATGTTATGACTTATGGATTTTTTATATGTACCGAGCTGTGTATGACCAAGGCCACACTAAAAAACCATCCAAATTAAAGAATATCTAAGTGCTAACGCATGCGCAGGAGTTCCCAACATCATCAGGCGTGCTTATTCTGTTAGTTCAATATAATTCTGTTATAAATAAATGTTCAATCTATTTTTAATGCAAATGTTTTCAAGCATATAAGTTAATTTTCTAAACCAATTCAGCTTCATTGATAATAATTCTTTATGCTTTGGAAGATAAATAATGAGTCGTAATGCAACGTAATGTAAGTTTATTTCATAATTGATTAAACAAGTGCTAAACAATGTTGAGACTGAGATAGCCTTATGTGGTGTGGTAGTTTGTTCCTAAGGTTTATACCTGAATATTGTAAAGAGGTCTTGAATAATTGGACTTAATAGGACTTATCACGACATACCTACACAATGAATCTGTTCTAACACAGCCATATGACTTATCACGACATACCTACACAATAAATCTGTTCTAACACGGCCATAGGTCTTATCATGACATACCTACACAATAAATCTGTTCTAACCCAGCTATATGACTTATCACGACATACCTACACAATAGTTATGTTCCAATGCTTTTAAAATATTTATACTCGTTCTTCATTTGCTATGTAAGAGTTGTTATTTTGACAGATTGTCCTAGAGATACTCCTTTTACACATTCAGGCTCCATTAAGACAAAGATATGGAAGTAAAAGACCATACCTTTCCTGTAAGACTTCATGAAAGATGAAAATAACGAACAGTGATTAATCTCATCGTTTGCAGTAGAGTTTTCTTACATAGTGATTTGGGGAAGTCATGTTACGTTTCGACACAATAATAATGAGTATCCCCTTGTATAAAAATAAAATATTCATTTTGTAAATGTAAAAAAGAAAAGAAATACGAAAAAATACGACCAAAGATCTACTTGTCAAAACAAAATGGTCCAGTAGTATATAGGAGTATGCAGTAGGGAAATCAATCAGTCTTTGTTCCAGCTCCAAAAGCGAGTAGAGGAAGTAGGTAGGCAAAAAATAAAAATCAGGAATAGGTTAGGGTGAAAACAAATATGCATTTGTGGAAATAGCTTAAGGAATTGCAGTTGGATACTGGGTGCAATTATCCTAAATAAGGGTGAGGCACCCTGTACTATCACTAAGCAATAGGAACTTAGCTCAGAAAAGTGGTGCAAGTAGCCCAGCCAGCAAACTACCCTCTGTTTATGATTAGAAACCTGAGATAAGTAACTCGGTACCAATCAACGCACAGACAGAGAAATGGAATCATTTATGTTAATGATAAATCAATATCTCAAGTAGAGTAAGAGGAATATTATAAATATATGACCCCATCTCTTGTGAAGAACCCTGTAACATGTTACATAATTTATATAAAGAATTGTTACTCGCTATACCATCATAATATTCTTCCGGTTGGGTACATATGTATGTATGACTGCCAAATGTTCCTTAATAAATGTAGCATTACATAAACTATAAAATATTATATATAGTTTTGGATAATACATGTGCCTAATCCAGGAGGACCCTAGTACCCCTGGTGAGAACTATAAACGGTGGGTTCTGGGGAGACCCTGATTATAGCATGATAAATGTAATTTGAAAAAAATATTTTTACTTTCAAAAAATAGAAAGAAAGGCAAACATGGACTCCTGGACATACCAGAGGTGGGATCTGGTGTCTGGGAGGAGTAATCATCCCCTGTTCACTGGTCATACCCACCATGGAAGTCTATGTGATGAAAAGGTATAAAGGTTATGGATTTTAGCACACTTTTGTGTGATAATTCTTAGGTATATATCGAGGTATTTGATGATGAAATTTATACAAAATGAATATTCATCAAACATTGTACATGTCACTTCAAATGATACACAATAAACATTAATCAACATTTTACGTGTCACTTTAAATAAAACAGAGGCTGAACCAGTCTGAATCACATTTCCTGTTTGTGAAAGTAAATATTAAATTTATATTCGGAAATATTTCATTTTTCAGGAGAGCTTATGATACTTGCCTTGGTAATGTAATTTTTATATTGTGTATAACAATGCGTTGTACGTACAATTTGGTGTGGCTGTTGAATGGTTTCTTTGTGATATCAGATGTTCAGACACAGATTCCTGGAGACTGTTCACAGTATGTTAACATTCTATTATATGTTACTACCTTTATGGTTGTATACATTCTGTTTTTGAAGATATTCATTGCTTTGTAAAAATTTTCCTCCAAACAGTAAAGGCGAACCTCTACAATGTTGTCTAAATTAAAAAAAAAAAAGACGTGGTGATTCATGTGAAGGTAATTATCAAAATATCATCTGAGAATTCTGAACTGTTTGGACTGTTTCCAATCATGGTAGTATATACATTATGCAAGTAATATCTTCTGACAGAATGTTGGCCAGGCACCTTTGGCATAGATTGTAAGGAGGACTGTCCTGACGGGTTCTATGGACGTTTGTGTGCAGAAGTCTGTGATTGTTCTTCGTGTGACAAGGTCTCTGGGTGTCAGTCGAATTCAACTCAGACTGGTAAGAAAAACATTTCTGAGTATTTTTCAGTATCATTACTCTCGATTCACACACGTTTGAGATTCACATTGAGAATTTCATAATTCTAACCAATAAGTTTTACAAATCCATTTTTAGCTTAAATCAAGGAGAGATAATGCCCCTAGACAGAATCTTCATCCCATATTGATTGGGCAAACCCGCTTTGAGTCCTCTACATCTTTGACAGATTTTAATTGATCACATAAAACTACCTAGATTTAATATAGATACGTGTACCTATGTCAATCAGATTTCAAACTCACATGTAATTCAGATGCTAAGGATATCAATCGGATTACAGAAAGAACAAAACAAGAAAATTCCTATAATAGGGGCGTGATTATTGCTTCATCTCTGACATGAAGTCTGACTTTCATAATAATAGTTATCAAAATCTACCGCAAACAGAGGTAAAATATAGATACTTCATGAGGCATTGGATGAGACCTTCTGAATCATTTGATCAAATACGTTAATTTTGTGGTTTCTGAAAAGAAGTTTATTTTTTGTTTGCGGAAATATCAATGATTTCTATACTTTTTGATAGCATATAAAATATCATGAAGACTATCTTGTGATGCTAATCATGTTTTCCGAAGAATTCACAAGTATTTCTCTATTGTTTAAAACGCCATTCATTAAATTATTTCAAGATGCTTCCTTTTTCTTTTGAATTGTCGGTTTTTCCTATCATTAAGATTAACAATAGTCTTTTCTTATATTACAGCAGAAATAGAATCTTAATAAGTCCAGACTCATCAATTAATAAAGGTGATACCAACTTATATTCCGTATCAAAGATTTTTAAAGAAGATATATACGATAGAATGAAGTTTCTGTTTTTCTAGAAAATTCATTAAACTATACATTCAGGCGGTGTACTAGCCAAAACGACACCATTTGATGAATTTCCTCAACTCAGTCCATCCTCCAGTAATGCAGCTGACGGTGGTGGTCCAGCATCAACATTTCACGGCGGGAATTTTGAACTGTCAGACCCTCAGATGTGTTGACAGGAAAACGATTTTGCTGATAATTTAATGAATTCAAATGATAATAGCCATGCTAAACTGTCGACTCTAGACAGTGAGTACAGTCATCTCAACATGGATATGGACGATTACAACATAATAGGTCTGACAATCAAAAACAGTCAGGAAACTGATGAGGACTATTACTCCGCACAGATTTCTAACAGCTGTTGGAATAATACAGAATGGGGGTGTTCATCGAGAAACAATGAGAATGGATGTTTATTAACAGAAAAGGAGTGCAGCAGCACTCTAAACAAATATTCACAAAGAGAAGATATATTCGAAACCCCAAGTATTCCAGAACAGGGAAATTTTAAAATCAGTATGACGAAGAAAGATGGAATTTCATCAGTAAAGGAGAAGATAAATGTAATGTACTTGGAAGAATTGTCAAGAAAACTAAATGGTTTTAAACCGAAAGCTCAAGATATTGAATTCAATTATTCAGTTTAGTGTAAAGTTGCATTCACGCGTGAAGAACCTTATACAAAAAGAAAAATACTGAGATTCAAATTAGATGGTCGTTATAACGATATAATTGATCAATACAACCTATCGTTGAGTGAAGTGCTGACTGACATGCTTCATACCGATTGTTAGGCCGTTCTTGGCACACTGATTTTGACTACGGATAAATCCGTTTACTGGTTCAGGATATGGGGTGTGACCGGTCGAAAGGGGATGCTTACTCCTCCTAGGCAACTGATCCCACCTATGGTGTGTCCAGGAGTCCGTGTTTGCCCAACTATCTATTTTGTATTGCTTATATGACTTACGAGATTAATCACTGTCCGTTATCTTCACATTCCGGAGAACCTCAAACATAGAAATACCGGATTACAGAAAAACCTCATACAGAGAAACACTGACATAAGTCTTGTTTCCTTTCGAGGAGGTTGATGGCATCAATAGATAAATATTAAAGATTCACTTTGTTTTACAAACTTTATAACATAGAATTTTGAATTAGCACTAACAGGATTGTGCTTTTTAAAATCATATAATCTATATAGGGTTTTCCCATAAAACATTGTTTTAGTATGTATACAGCATACCACACCTAAATCAGTGGATTTCTGGGTTATGACTTCGAGGATATATCAAATATTTAGATACTCCTCTGTATATTTCCCAATAATCTACACCACGAACCTTTTATTCCACAACAAAACCAAGTGACTTTAGAAGCGGGAGTCGTGGTTCTTTCTGATGAGACCTTGCAAACTGAGGTACCGTGTTCTGGTAGGCGTTGACACAATGAAACCACCCAATCGTAGCGCCCCGAGCACCACGCATAGGTCTCAAATTAAAGCACTTCATTTGCAGCTGGTGACACATCAATACGAGTGAAAAACTTCAAAGGGAGGTAAGAACCAATTCAAAACATGCGAGCTTTTTTAATAATCGTACAAATAACATGAAAGAAATTTGCAGATATATTTTCACAACACGTTTGTCTTAATCAATATATGTTTTTAATTTCCATACTTCATATTCTGACGTTCCATTAATAAAATAGTTCATCATTTACATTGCTTATCTAGAGCATAACAGGAAACAAATTTGTTCGTTAATAATTTGTACAGTCACGAAAATTGGACTTTGTGATATTACACTTTTTAGATCAAATTACATAAAATACATATGATAAATGACACTCATTATGACATCTCATAAACACTACAAATATCTACTCAGTCATTGAAATCTCCGAAAGTGTATTTGAACCGCCATCTGTTGTACGTTTTAGCTGGTAGTAACCAGAGATTCACATTGTGCCCAATGAAGATCCCCTGGGAATCCCGGTTAGAATAGGTCCTCGGTACCCCTTGCGTGTTGTAAGAGGCGACAAAATGGGACGGTCCTTCATATGAGACGGCAGAAACCGAAACGCCATGTCACAGAAGGTACGGCTCGATACCGATCCCTTCCTGCTCAAAGTCTTTAAGCGCCGAGCATAGGGCTAAATTTTGCAGTCCTTCACCCGCAATGGTCTGTATATTAGTAAAAGAATCTCGAGTGGGACATTAAACAATATACAACCAACCAATTAATCAATGAATATCCATCCAACATATTTAGGATGACAAAGAATCGTTCCGTTAGAATACCGAGCTTGCAAGTAAACAGTTATCATTCAAATTTGTTTCCCTTATTAGTAAACAACTCTAGATTAAACTTGTTGACTCGCTTACTAGTGAATGATTCTACTGTTTAAAGTCGTCGTCTCATTTACCACTGGAAACTTCAGTTTTAAAGTTGTTGTTTCGCTTGCTCTAGATTAAACTTGTGGTTTTGCTTGCTAGTGAACAGTTCTAAAGTTAACTTTATATTGTTTTACTACGGATTACTCCATTCACCTGATCAAGATGTGAAAGGTAAATATAACTAGCAGTGATCAATCTCAGAACTCCTATAAGGAACAAAAAATAGAGTGGGCACACACGGACCACTGGATATACCAGATGTATACTACTCATGGTGAGTGTCACCAGTTCACCGGGAATCTTTACTCCTCCTAGGCATTTGATCCCAACTTTAGTGTGTTCAGGTGGCCATATTTCGTCTTAATTATTGCATTCCTTATAGGAGTTATGAGATTGATTACTCTTCGCTCTCTCCGGCTTTCAAACTTTCATTATGGTATATTTTCCTACGTTTCGGAACATCGTTAATAATGATCAAAGATTCTCTCTCTCTCTCTCTCTCTCTCTCTCTCTCTCTCTCTCTCTCTCTCTCTCTCTCTCTCCATTCGTGTGTGTTGTAAACATTTGAAGATTTTCAATTTCGAAATTTTGTCTGTTATACATGTAACACTTGTTGCGTATTGGGGCACTTTCGAATTTTTCCACACATTTGAGATTCAGTTCCAAGCGTTTGGCGGAGGAGCAATCACTATCTATGTTTTTGTCTCATGTTTGATGCGGTCATAACATGAACGGGGACCAAATTCATGGCCCCCACGTTAAGAAGCGAGTGTCCTAACACTGAGTGACATCCACCGCTGAGGATGGAATTTAACTCATTTCAATATCGACATGTTATAATGTACTTGAATTTTTATTACATGGATATTTATCGTGTTTATTTACACTTGCACGTCAACTCAGAAAAAAAATCAAGGACCTGCTTTCATACCTTTGTCATTCATGTGCGTGCGTACGTCTGATTTTTTGTGAACATTACGAGAAGTTAGTAATTATTACAAAAATCAAACAGATTCCTTACAACATCACATCCATATATATTTTCAAAAATATTAACCCAGGCCTGTCCATCATTGAGAAGTATCTTAGTCCTAGATGTAAGGAAAAGATAACGAACAATGATCACTCTCGTAATTCCTATAAGCAAGTAAGCATTCCCTTTCGACTGATCGCTATATCTTGATCAGGTAAACGGAATTATCCGTTGTCAAAATCAGTGTGCCAAGAACGCCCTAACAATCGGTATGAAACACATCAGACAGCATTGAATCAATGGTAGATTGTATTGACGAACTAGATCGTTATTACGACCATAAAATTTGCGAAATACTGACTTTAAACAAGGTTGTGGAACTCCAGCACCATCAACTTGTTTGTCAGTAGCGTGCCTCAATTTAAAAACTGATCATACTCAGAACAAGCTATTGCGTTTGGAATCAGTTGAGAGATATAAACACCATTAGCAGCTGATAATGGAATATTGCTACATAAATATGGGAAGCTGGCGATGGAGAAGCTGAAATCATCCCGTATGTCATAAAGTTGAGTTGTTAGTTTGACGTTAACATCTACTTTCAATAAAATATTAAGTATGAAGCATAAATGGACGACTCTTTGGTGTCTTTTATTTCGAGTTCACAGGGATATGTCGAATCGACATATATGAATGAAAAGTATTATTGTTAACTCATGTAATTCATATGATAAGGATATCAATCGGATTACAGAAACAGCAAAACAAGAAAATTCCTATATTAGAGGCGTGATTATTGCTTCATCGCTGACAGGAAGTCTGACTTTCATAATAATAGTTATCGTCATCTACCGCAAACAGAGGTAAATATATATACTACATGTGGCATAGGATGAGAACTTCTGAATTATTTGATAAAATACGTTAATTTTGTGGTTTCTGAAAAGAAGTTTATATTTTGTTTGCGGAAATATCAATGATTTCTATACTTTTGATAGCATGTAAAATATCATGAAGACTATCTTGAGATGCTAATCATGCTTTATGAATAATTCACAAGTATTTCAATATTGTTTAAAACGCCCATCATTAAATTCTTTTAAAGATGCTTCCTTTTTCTTTCGAATTGTCGGTTATCATTAAGATTAACAATAGTCTTTTCTTATATTACAACAGAAACAGAATCTTAATAAGGTAAGACTCATCGATTCATAAAGATGATACTAACTTATGTTCCGTATCAAAGATGTTTAAAGGAGATATATACAATAGAATGAAGTTTCTGTTTTTCTAGAAAATTCATAAAACTATACATTCAGGCGGTGTACTAGTCAGAACGACACCATTGGGTGGATTTCCTCAACTCAGTCCATCTTCCAGTAATGCAGCTGGCGGCGGTGGTCCAGCATTAACATTTCACGGCGAGTATTTTGAACAGTTAGACCCTCAGATGTGTTGGCAGCAAAACGATTTTGCTGAAAATTCTATGAATTCAAACGACAATAGCCATGTTAAGCTGTCGACTCTAGACAATGTGTACAATCATCTCAACATGGATGTGGGCGATTACAACATATTAGGTGTGACAATCTGATGCACCGCATCCTACCAAAACAACAGATCCAAAACTGGAAAACTCTGATTAGATTTCGTGAAATAAAGAATTATTCCAACCCTAGTAAGATTGATTGTATCTTGCTTAACGTCTCTCTGGAGAATTTTTCACTCATATATAGACGTCACCAAGACCGGTGAAGGACTTCAAATTTAGGCCTTTGCTCGGCACTTACGGCCTTTGAGCAGTGGTTTTCTTTTACCGTGCTACATCTACTGTGACACGGGACATCCGCTTTTAAATTCATCTTCGAGGACCCGTGACATTCACACCTGATGCCGAGCATTTGGGGATGGAACTGTCACTACCTGTTTGAACGACTTCGGTCTGTCGCAGCCTGGATACGAACCCCGGCCTTCCGCATGCAGGGCGAACGCTCTAACCAGTACGCCACCGCGTGTGTTTCCTTTCATTTTTCTTATGACATGCATTTTTTATATGTACCGAGCTGTGTATGGCCAAGACCACACTGAAAAACCTTCCCGATTAAAACATATCGAAGTGCTAACGCATGCGCAGGAGTTCCCAACATCATCAGGCGTACTTATTCTGTTAGTTCAATATATTCCTGTTATAAATAAACGTTCCATCTATTTTTAATGCAAATGTTTTCAAGCATATAAGTTAATTTTCTAAACCAATTCAGCTTCATTGATAATAATTCTTTATGCTTTGGAAGATAAACAATGAGTCGTAATGCTTTGAAAGTTTATTTCATAATTGATTAAACAAGTGCTAGCAGGATGTCCTCATTTAAACTCTTCCCAGTCTCCGTATCCAAGCTGAAATAAAAAGGAACGATGTGATGTAAATTATTACGATCTTGACATGTTATAGAGTACTTGTAATTTCTATAAGACGGTTAGCTGTGGTGTTTATTTGTTTGTAACGTTTCAATTTCTCCTCCACATCAACACAAAAAACATCTGAAAGGTGAAGATAACGAACAGTGATCAATCTCATAACTCCCACAAGCAAAACAAAATAGACGTCAATACGTGCATGCACTATTCTTCCCAAAGGCCTTCCTCTTGATACATACAATTATATACAAAAAGTATCAAAAACACGAGCTCAAGGTTATGTAACAAGCTTCAGTCTATATCACTTAAAATAATTGAATATCAGTAATAAATAAGTCAAAAACTTTATTATTCCAGATTGCGATTAAAAGACAAATGCATAGAATGTTAATACGAGAAGAAGATAAACATGCTTAAATAGTGGTACGGCAGCTGATAATGTATTTCTCAACATTATTGTTAAAACAATGTTGAGACTGGGAGAGCCTTATGTGTTGTGGTAGTTTGTTCCAAAGGTTTACAACTGAGTATTGTAAAGAGGTCTTGAATAATTGGACTTAATAGGACTTATCACGACATACCTACACAATGAATCTGATCTAACACAGCCATGGGACTTATCCCGATATACCTACACAATAAATCTGTTCTAACACAGCCATAGGACTTCTCACGACATACCAACCCAATACTTTCTGTTCTAACACAGCCATACGACTTATCACGATATACCTACACAATAGGTATGTTCTAACTCAGCCATATGACTTATCACGACATACCTACATAATAG
Organism: Ostrea edulis; assembly: GCF_947568905.1. Lineage (NCBI taxonomy): Eukaryota > Metazoa > Mollusca > Bivalvia > Ostreida > Ostreidae > Ostrea > Ostrea edulis. The sequence continues at coordinate 66,355,022 of NC_079172.1, read as the reverse complement.
CTATGTTCCAATGCTTTAAAAATATCTATACCCGTTCTTCATTCACTTTGTGGGAGTTGTTATTTTGACATATTGTCCTAGAGATACTCCTTCTACACATTCAGGCTCCATTAAGACAAGGCTATGGAAGTAAAAGACCATACCTTTCCTGTAAGACTTCATGAAAGAAGAAGATAACGAACAGTGATTAAAATCATATTTTGCAGTAGAGTTTTCTTACATAGTGATTTGGGGAAGTCATGCTACGTTTTGACACAATACTAATGAGTATCCCCTTGTATAAAAAGAAAATATTCACTTTGCAAATGTAAAAAAAAAAAAAAAAAAAAAAAAAAAAAATACGATCAAAGATCAAAGATTTGTTTTCTCCTTTCTCTTTCGTATTGTGATGATTAATATTTATAGTAAATTAATTCCATGTCTTCCAAACGTCAGTGATTTACGATAAAATAGTCCAAAGATCTGCTCACCAATTTTGGATATACATGGTCCAATAGTATATATGAGCCTGTAGTAGGGAACTCAATCAGACTGATGGGAACAGCTCCAGAAGGGAACTTAATCAGTCTGATGGGAACAGCTCCAGAAGGGAACTCAATCAGTCTGATGGGAACAGCTCCAGAAGGGAGTAGAGGAAGGAGTAGGTAGGCGAAAAATAGAAATAAGAAATAGGTTAGGGTGAAAAAAAAAATGTGGAAACAGCTTAAGGAATTGCAGTGGGGTACTGGGTGCAGTTATCCTAAATACGGGTTAGGCACCCTGCACTATCACTAAGAAATAGGAATTTAGCTCAAAAACGCGGTGCAAGTAGCCCAGCCAGCGAACTACCCTCTGTATATGATTAGAAACCCGAGATAAGTAACTCGGTACCAATCAACGCTCAGACAGAGAAATCGAAACATTTATGTTAATGATCAATCAATAGCTCAAATAGATTAAGAGGAAAATTATAAATATATGACCCCATCTCTTGTCAAGAACCCGGTAACGCGTTACAGTATTTATATATAGAATTGTTACTCGATACACCATCGGAATATTCTTCCGGTTGGGTGCACATGTATGTACGACTGCCTTATGTTCCTTAATAATTTATGCAGCATTACATAAACTATTAAATGTTTTATATAGTTTTGGATAATACATGTGCCTAATCCAGGAGGACCCTATCACCCCTGGTGAGAACGATGAACGGGGATTTCTGAGGAGATTTTATCCGGATTATAGTATGATAAATGCAATTTGGAAACAATATTTATACTATCAAACGATAGAAAGAAAGGAAAACATGGACTATTGGACACACCAGTGATTGGATCTGGTGTCTGGGAGGAGTATGACCGGTCATACCCACCGTGGAAGTTTATGTGTTCAAAAAGTATAAAGTGTGATAATTCTTAGGTATATTTCGAGGTATTCAAATGATACACAATGAATATTCATCAAACATTTTACGTATCACTTCAAATGATACACAATGAATATTCATCAAACATTTTACGTGTCACTTCAAATGATACACAATGAATATTCATTAAAATTTTACGTGTCACTTCAAATCAGAAGGAGGCTGAACCAGTCTGAATCACATTTCCTGTTTGTGAAAGTAAATAATGAATTAACATTCGGAAATATTTCATTTTTCGGGAGAGCTTATGATCCTTGTATTGGTAATGTAACTTTTATATTGTGTATAATAATGCGTTGTACGTACAATTTGGTGTGGATGTTGAATGGTTTCTTTGTGATATCAGATGCTCAGACACCGACTCCTGGAGTCTGCTCACAGTATGTTAACGTTTTATTCTGTGGTACTACCTTTATGATTTTTATACATTCTGTGTTTGAATTCTCCATTCATTGCTTTATAAAAAAAACTTTTCCTCCAAACAGTAAAAGTGAACCTCTAAAATGTTGTCCAAATTACAAAAGACGTGGTGATTCTTGTGAAGGTAATTATCAACATATCATCTGAGAATTCTGAACTTACTGAACTCGTTTCAATCATGGCAATATATACATTATATAAGTAAAATCTTCTAACAGAATGTTGGCCAGGCACTTATGGTATAGGTTGTAAGAAGGACTGTCCTGACGGGTCCTATGGACGTTTGTGTAGAGAAGTATGTAATTGTTCTTCGTGTGACAAGGTATCTGGATGTCAGCAGAATTCAACTCAGACTGGTAAGAATGATATTTCTCAGTAGTTTTCAGTGTCATTTCTCTCGATTCGCACACGTTTGAGCTTCACATTGGGAATTTCATAATTCTAACCAATAAGCTTTACAAATCCACTTTTATCTGAAACCAAGGTGGGATAATGTTCCTGGAAAGAAAATGCATTCCATATTGATTGGGAACACCCACCTTTAGCCCTCTCCATCTTTGACAGATTTTATTTGATCACATAAACTACCTAGATTTTATCTAGGTACCTACAGTACACGACACGAGTTTTATACACTCCACCGTGGAAAGACCACGGTGGAAAATCCACGGAGATACACCATGTCCTCGGTGTTCCACGGTGTGTGTTATTTGCGAATACACACAGCTGCTAAGAGCTTTGTTCTGGCCACGGGCGCCTTGCGGGAGATGTGAAAATGTGCCGCAGGCCAAATAATCAAGATAAGGGTGGAATTTTAAGAAAAGAAAAAATGTCAATATTTTCCCCCCTGATACTTATATTGTTTTTCAGCAGATTGAGCCGATTCCAACGATACCAAACACTATATATTATGTTTTTAAGAAAACCTGGTTTTGACTTTTTTCTTTTAGTCTTCTTTCTTCATTAAAATATTCTTAAATTCTATGTTTAAATAATGCGTACTTGCAGGCAATTCCTGTTTTGAATGCGAATTAGTATATTCAGTAAATGAAAAACATACATGTACAACATGTGATAGGGATATTTAATAATTACCGAGTGCTCTCTCTCTCTCTCTCTCTCTCTCTCTCTCTCTCTCTCTCTCTCTCTCTCTCTCTCTCTCTCTGTGACAAATGCGCTGTTTAACATAATTACCTCCATCATATTGTGTTGATATGCATCTTGACAAATATAACTTTATCCAATATAGAAATTAGAGCATTGTCGACGATTAACAAATTGGAATTAATTTATTACGTAATTAATAGAAGCAAAAATACAAACCATCGAATGATTTATTTTTAAAATCCCGAGTTAATTGCATTTGACCGAGACTTATGTTCGATGTACTTTGATAGAGGTTTTCATAAAAAAAAATGTTCATCGGGAATGTCTGGATAATGCAATGATTTTTGTATAAGTATATACCATGCAAATTCCTAGGGTCTTTCTCACAGTATAACTAAATTACGGTTAGCTAGTTTGGGTTTTGACTTCTCATGAAAAGTGTGAAATATATTGGGTCGGCGCGATATCAGATCTAGTCTAAGATCACGGGTATCTTACGCCGACCCAATATATTTCACACTTTCCGCAAGAAGCTAGGCACTTCTGTTGTTGATTTCAAATACACGGATTAGCTGACTCCCATTGTTCTACTGAGGCGAAAACCCCCTCGAATTTGCATGGAATGTACAAGTTATACACAGGTCATTGTTATAGTCATACATCATAGTACCGCTAACCCGACAAGCATTTTTTTTTTTATTTTGAATAAGTTATTGAATGACGAAGTATGACCAAACAGCAGATTGAACTTTATAGAGCCCCGTGCTAACATTACTTATATTTTTCAATGTATCAGAAGGGGTATGTTGCCGGTTAAGTTGTGTAAATTTCTTGACAAGCAATAAAATAACAACAAAAATGGTGCTTAAATTGTCCGATTACGAAAACCTTTCAAGTTTTCAAAGTACACCCTCTCCGATTCTACGTGCTTGTAATCAATATTTAAGGATGTAAATCCTCGGTGTCAAATGCAACTAGTTCATGAAAAAAACTAATATAAATAAAAACAGAAATGACTTAACGATTATTTGCTTTTATTCATATACGCTATCGATTATTAAAATCTTTAATTTAATCTTTAGATGCATTAGATAATGAAAGCAAGAGAGAGAGAGAGAGAGAGAGAGAGAGAGAGAGAGAGAGAGAGAGAGAGAGAGAGAGAGAGAGAGAGAAAGCATTGGTAATCATAAAAAATAAATAAAAATTCATCTTCGTTAGCCGAGATTATTCGTACACGAAGGCACAGTTGACTCAAAACCCATTGCTAGCGGAGATTAGATGAATTTTTCCCCCGTATTATGTTATAACTGACCAAAACCTAGTACGTTTGTTTTACAATTTTCATTCAGAAGACGCGCAAGTTATTGAGTTACTGAATAAACGAGAAAACGTCTGCATTTTTATTTCAATCGTTGTCAACTCTTTACTTTGTATTGTGATATTTCAAGACTGCATGTACTCAATTCAATTTATTGGATCTCATCACCATTATGCAATGGTATATAAAAATATAAACACTGCATGAAAAAATAACTTTACAAATCTTTACTTCGGAAGTAAATTCTCCTAAAGGTTAACCAAAAATCAAGGTTACCTTTGCATCAACTTTACTTTAATTAAAGAAGCAATGGTTATCTTTAAGTACGTTTACGCGAAATTAAACCTATAAAGATCACCTTTAAACTCCTTTACTTTCAACATTCGGCTAAAGATGACCTTTTACGATTTACTTCGCATTAAATATATTCTTTAAGTTCCTTTACTTCTAACAAATTAAAAAAAATGTAGCGAAAAGGGGGGGGGGGCTCTTAATCTGCCATTGTTACCACATTAAAAATTAGTTTTAACAAAAAGCATAGTGCTTCAGATATTGACTTTTTGTACAAACAAAAATGTATATGGATTGGATATCTTAAATGTTATATGTAGATATATATTGTATATGTTTAACTTGAACACATCAGATCAGAAAACAATGAACATATTTTCTCCCATGCCCCACAAAAACACATTTTGAAGTGAGGCGACATAAACACAACATAGGAGCTTGCAAATCTTTTCATCGCTTAAAGGGCTTTGTTCTTGTTTAAATTATTATATTGTCTTCCGAGGTTGTATATCACCTATGGAGCACATTCCTTATTTACATAGTTTTCGATTATATTGTCTCCATTCAGTTTTGGCCTCATATTTTAATCGGAAGATCTAATTTCCATACTGAGGGTATATCCAAAGATTGTTTTCCTTGGTTATCACAGCAAAACCATTTGCAATTGTAAATTGAAATATAATGAATAAATTGTTAGTTCCTTACACTTTCAAATTCATTTCATGATGTACAACACTTTTCTTCAAATTAATATACTTTTTAATTACAAAATAAATTAAAAAAAACTGCTTCCTGTACATAATAAATACCATCTTAATGTAACACTTTACAGTCAATAAATAATTAACTACAAAAATACTTATAAAATCAGGAAAATAAACACTTCAAATTAGATTGAAAACGTATACATTGCAAGAATATTATCACCCTTCCTGAATAGTATTTGCTATGCAAACATTTTTCTGTAATGTGCAGACTAAAATGATCATAGAGTGTATGTATGTATATATGTAGACCTATGTGTCCGGTTTCACAAGTAAAATGCAGACTTATGCAATCAGATAGTGGTGTACATACATACATATATATGTAGACCTATGTGTCCGGCTTCACATATCAGCTGCATGTGCCCGACTTCACCAGTTTTTGTAATGTGCAGACTGAGGTAATCAAATAGTGGATGTACATACACGTGTATGTAGACCTATGTGTCCGGCTTCACACATCAGCTGCATGTGCCCGACTTCACCTTTGTAATGTGCAGACTGATGTAATCAAATAGTTGATGTACATACATGTATATGTAGACCTATGTGTCCGGCTTCACACATCAGCTGCATGTGCCCGACTTCACAAGTTTTTGTAATGTGCAGACTGATGTAATCAAATAGTGGATGTACATACATGTATATGTAGACCTGTGTGTCCGGCTTCACACATCAGCTGCATGTTCCCGACTTCACAAGTTTTTGTAATGTGCAGACTGATGTAATCAAATAGTGGATGTACATGCATGTATATGTAGACTTGTGTGTCCGGTTTCACACATCAGCTGCATGTTCCCGACTTCACAAGTTTTTATAATGTGCAGACTGATGTAATCAAATAGTGGATGTACATACATGTATATGTAGACCTATGTGTCCGGCTTCACACATCAGCTGCATGTGCCCGACTTCACCAGTTTTTGTAATGTGCAGACTGATGTAATCAAATAGTGGATGTACATACATGTATATGTAGACCTGTGTGTCCGGTTTCACACATCAGCTGCATGTTCCCGACTTCACAAGTTTTTATAATGTGCAGACTGATGTAATCAAATAGTTGATGTACATGCATGTATATGTAGACCTATGTATCCGGCTTCACACATCAGCTGCATGTGCCCGACTTCACAAGTTTTTGTAATGTGGCAGTGCAGACTGATGTAATCAAATAGTTGATGCACATACATGTATATGTAGACCTATGTGTCCGTCTTCACACATCAGCTGCATGTTCCCGACTTCACAAGTTTTTATAATGTGCAGACTGATGTAATCAAATAGTGGATGTACATGCATGTATATGTAGACCTATGTGTCCGGCTTCACACATCAGCTGCATGTGCCCGACTTTACAAGTTTTTGTAATGTGGCAGTGCAGACTGATGTAATCAAATAATTGATGTACATACATGTATATGTAGACCTATGTGTCCGGCTTCACACATCAGCTGTATGTGCCCGACTTCACAAGTTTTTGTAATGTGGCAGTGCTGACTGATGTAATCAAATAGTTGATGTACATACATGTATATGTAGACCTATGTGTCCGGCTTCACACATCAGCTGCATGTGCCCGACTTCACCAGTTTTTATAATGTGCAGACTGATGTAATCAAATAGTGGATGTACATGCATGTATATGTAGACCTATGTGTCCGGCTTCACACATCAGCTGCATGTGCCCGACTTTACAAGTTTTTTGTAATGTGGCAGTGCAGACTGATGTAATCAAATAGTTGATGTACATACATGTATATGTAGACCTATGTGTCCGGCTTCACACATCAGCTGCATGTGCCCGACTTCACAAGTTTTTATAATGTGCAGACTGATGTAATCAAATAGTGGATGTACATGCATGTATATGTAGACCTATGTGTCCGGCTTCACACATCAGCTGCATGTGCCCGACTTTACAAGTTTTTGTAATGTGGCAGTGCAGACTGATGTAATCAAATAGTTGATGTACATACATGTATATGTAGACCTATGTGTCCGGCTTCACACATCAGCTGCATGTGCCCGACTTCACAAGTTTTTGTAATGTGCAGACTGATGTAATCAAATAGTTGATGTACATACATGTATGTGTAGACCTATGTGTCCGGTTTCACACATCAGCTGCATGTGCCCGACTTCACAAGTTTTTGTAATGTGCAGACTGATGTAATCAAATAGTTGATGTACATGCATGTATATGTAGACCTATGTGTCCGGCTTCACACATCAGCTGCATGTGCCCGACTTCACAAGTTTTTGTAATGAGGAGACTTGGGTAGTCAAATTGTGTCTGTATATATCCAGATCAACATATGTGTCCGGCTTCATATCATGCATATCAAAGTCACAAGAATCTTTCACGTGGTATAACAACGATTGTGTTAATTCCTTGAAAGTTCTCAAAAGCATATACAAATTTGGATTTTATTCTTTGAATGGGAATAAAACTAGCAGGTCCTTTACATCCATACATATTGGCCTTCCAAACTTCAACTGGTTTACCAAAATAATGTCAAACTGTTTCATTTACTTTGCATAACCATTTCACCCTGGCAAGGCAATGGACATGTGATTTTCCTTCAATGAGAATATTATGCAATACTATTTTTTCAACTTGACCAGGCCTGGGTTTGAGGTTCATGTTCTCAAATGAAGATATCTGTCCATTATCATGATACCAATGTGCAATTATCATGGAGGATCGGTTGCTTCATCACTCTTTGCAGTTTTACTGCCTCTGCACTTCACAACGCATCTTGTGGAGTAGGTCTGGGTCTTCCTTATTGCTTTTGTCTTCCTCTCTAGGTGCCAGTGCTTCCAGTGGTCCAATGTAACTAAACTTGCACAGTTCACAGTTCATAGTTCACATCACAATCCTCAAGTCTTTCAACATCCTGGAAATCTAGTGCCTGTTTTGACAGTGTCTTTTCCAATTTTCATGCATCACGGCTTTGGGCTCTCTCGTACTTCTTCTTTGTTGATAAAGTTATCGATGGATCTTGTTCCACAGGTCCTAACTTAAGAGAGGGTGCCCAGTCAGGTTTTAAATAGTCTTGTCATAGAGTTAAGCCTTTGTTCCTGAAACATGAATTACAATATAATGCTATATCAATCTACCTAAATGATACATAGATTTCATTAAGAATATAATAGGTTACTCCCGGCCTTTAAATTGAACCTGACAGGCAACGAAATTAAGGGGAAATACTCGCTAAATGCGAGTTAAAAATTGAAATTGCGAGTGAAAAATCACAAGCGATTGCAACTTTTTGCGAGTGAAAAAACCCGGATCTTTTTTTCGGATTTCCTCGGTTTATTGGCTGTACTTTGAAGTTTACAATAATTTTGTCTTGTGCGTAGAAACGCTTTACAGAATGAATATGCAAGTATTGAAAAGTAAACATAGATCGAATAAATAGTTAAGGCCAAGGTCATCTCAGTCAGTGATGTCGAAGATGGCCTACTTCATGCATACTTCGGGCGTCTCAGAGACATCTGATTTAAGTAGCAAGCATGTTGATCTCGTCCGTGTTTACATGAAACAACACATGAAAGTGTTAGTGTCACCGCTTCACGCGGTGTCCTTCTGTAGTCTATAGTCAAACACTTAGAGTTCGCGGGGTTTTTTTTCAACTAGAATTTTTTAGATGAAATTTCCAAAAGTTTTGAACATATAGTGTGAATTGGCGCAAACAGTTTTCAAGATTTCAAACCACATGATGTTGTAAATAGGTGGTAGATCTCTGGACAGCGAATTCGCTGCACAAGTGTACCCTATGACCCTCACCATGCACCGATGATACTTGTATGTTGTCTGATATTCATTAAATTTTAAATGAAAGAATTCTCAATATTATTTATATTATTGCACTTTACAGAAGATTTTAAAAGATTTTCCCTATATTATGATATAGATACATGCTTGTTTTCTTAAATTCCTGTAAAACAGCAATCAATTGAAAAATGCTAGTAAAAGCTCAATTTTGCTAGTTGGAAAATAATCCACTAGCTAAAATTTGCTAGTAGTGAACAAAGTTAATTTGGATCCCTGCCTGATCAAAGCATGACCATTGCAAAATATGTGCATGCATGAAGCTGCGCTCGCTCAGACGGTACTAGCACCATCAACATATTAAAATAAGACAAACAATTTTTGATTTATTATAAATTAACAAAATATATAACCTAATTAAAACTATTACCTGAAACGAAGTGATCTGAACAGACTTTAAAATGACGTTTCTCGGGTTGAAATCTGATCTGTTGATCCACGCCAGCTGACAACTCTTCCGTCTGCTTTCCTTGATGTTTTACAATTTTAGGAATGTCATAAAAGCGTCTGTTTTCATCTCCACTCACTGACCGGTTGTTACAACCCCACACAACACAAGTATTAACCATATCCTTGCTGTAACTTAAATAACGCTCTCTTGTTTACGCTTCCACGTTTCAATCTGTTGCCCTACAATATGGCCGCCGAGTGCATTATGGGTATAATCGTGACGTCAAAGATCAACAGATCGGATTACTCCATCTCAAGGCGCGGCTAGTTTCTTTGTTTTACACAGAGTTTAAAATGGACTTGGACCCAAGGCTTTTTAACATTTGCCGATGGATTGGATTCAGAGGCGACAGATTTAGAGGTTAAGGATGAAAGTTTACATCTTCATTTTTCATCAGGAGGCGAATCAGAGCCAGAATCTGTGTTATCAGCAACACCCAAGACAAAGGTTTGATCATGTTTACCTAGATTTCTTTTCTTAGATAGGCCTATGAATTTCTTTTTTGTTGTTGTAATTTTAGATCTAGGCCTATAGTTGTTTCATCTTTTACTTTAACAACATAACCCCCCCCCCCCCCTTATACACTGTATCAGTCACTTTCATTAAACATTGTATTTGTGCACAGGTATATGCATGTATTATACATATACATGCGCGGATCTAGAGGGGCAGGGGGGTCCGGACCCCCCCCCCCCCTGGAATTTGCAAAGATAAAAAAAATTACAATATAACGATTTATAAGAAAAATGGGTTGACTGTTATTATATTATAAATATGTTTTTGTGAAAAGGTTCGAACCCCCCCCCCCCCCCCCCCGGAAATAAAATTCTGGATCCGCGCCTGCATATATATATATATATATATATATATATATATATATATGCTATATCTACTTCCTTGATCTCACTTTTTCTGAATTATTATAGTTACATGTATATGTTGGGAGGGGGGTCTGGCATCTTCTGATTGCAAACTTGAGTCGTAAAAGATGCTGACTTTTACAGTCAGTTTAATTTGTAATATATTAGTGTGATTAGAGCAGATTATTTTTTTATGATTTGGCTTCCAATTTTTACTTTCAGAATTTTTAGATTAAATTCTATGGTTTGTAAATAGATATTTGGTTTTTAAAATGGATGTATTATATTTATCAAGATCCATATGTGCATTGTGTACAACTGCAACATATTCATGAGGAAATGGCATTCAATAATACAATTTTTGATATCAGATATATTAGGCAAAAACAATGAAATTGTAATTGATATATATTGCAAGTAGTGTGTATGACTGACTGATTGGACGTGCATGTATTGATGAAGTTTGATATATTATCCATATAAAAATTGTGTAGGTTATTGTACTAAGACATTATCTTTAAGTAGTTTATTATAGGCATTAACTTTTAGTAGTTTTAGACAGAAATTTGGCTATTTTTCTGCATTTGTTTAATTTCCACATGTAATTTCCTTTTTGTACAGAGTAAGGAATCGGTTATGTTTTACACTATTGTTTTCTTCTCGTTTAGAAAAGAACAGCCACATCATTGCAATCTACAGGTTTAAGGAAATCTCCTAGAAAACCTGCCAAAGACAGGCTCTATGAAACCCTGCAGCTTTCTTGATGTGAGTCTGGAGATGAAGATGAACCCCAACATGATCATCCAGCACAAAAGGTTAAGAGTCAATTTTCAATGCAGTTCCAATGCTTTAATAAATATTATAAATTGTATACCTTTTTGACTAAACTCTATATAATTTAATATTGTGTCTGTCCTTCCATGTGTGAAATTGTTGAAAATGTGTAAAATCACCTCACGAAACATACACATAACCAATTCCAGAGGAATATGAATTTAGAATACTCTTTCGGTTCTTTGCCAGAAAAAGAAAAGTATTGAGTGTACAACAGCAGTCCGAAGGTCTCCAAGAAAAGATTTGAAGGACAAGAGTGCATCATGGATGAGGCATATCTCCCCATCAGAATTAGATTACTCAAATGGCCTCCCTGTTTCCCATATATATATATATATATATATATATCATTATTGTTTTCTCTTTCATTCAGAGTGCAGTGAAGGACTCTTATTTAAATGGTCAACAGACGGATTTGAAATGGAACTACGGTACAGCAAAAGGTATTTTTGCATACATATATAATGAGACAATATTTCTTGCCAATGTTGAATTTATAAATGCTTTGTCAGTTTTTTTGTTATTATGAATTAATGAAATTACTTGTAAGGCCATCACACACTGTGCACATGAATGCATTGGTTAGGACATTCGTGTGGGTCTCTTTACATCTTTGTTTTGTTTTGAAATAATGGATGTTCCTGAAAACATTCTCCAAACAATAAACCAGATTCGCAGTCCATAAATGTATAAATAAATCATTGAACCAATGTTAATTGTGCAAATTTAGTAAAACTATTTCAAAATATTAAATTTAAATAATAGCCCAGCTGAATTACTTTGAATTTTATACACTAATTCATTTTTAGGGTAAAAGTTTAACTCCCAGGAGTACATTAACTACTTTAAAGTAATTTGTAACCAAGTAACAATCTTGTTATTTTGTAGATTCATGGATGAAGAAAATGTACCACTGACAGTATTTATGAGGAACAGTGTACAAGGGATTGCGCCAGATGAAAGAATTGACGTCATAGATGGTACTAATGAAAATGCTGTTATAAATTTTGCTAAATCTAACAAATTTCAATTTATATTTAATCTGAAAAGCATTACATTATGGTTCAACAGTTATTACCAATGAGAAAGCAAACGTTGATTATAAGTTTATTTATTTGTCCGAATTTAGAATTAACAAGAGGTACTGTGAGCAATACTCACTAAGAATACCCCCCGCTTACCCCAATCTCCCAAAGGGTGTTGGTAATAGGTATAAACTACCTCTTTTCTGAGTGTAAAAAACAAATGGCATGACAAACCGAACCATATTGCTACTTTGATGTCCAGTGCGCATGACCTTTGACCTTTTGACCCTAAAATCGATAGGGAACATTTTCATCCCATGGGTAGTCCATATGTATGATATGGTGACTGTAGGTGGAAAGGATAACGCTTTAGAGCCCGGAAACCATATTGCTACTTCAATGTCCAGTGCGCGTGACCTTTGACCTTTTGACCCCAAAATCGATAGGGAACATCTTCATCCCATGGGTAGTCCATATGTATGATATGGTGACTGTAGGTGGAAAGGATAACGCTTTAGAGCCCGGAAACCATATTGCTACTTCGATGTCCAGTGTGCTTGACCTTTGACCCCAAAATCGATAGGGAACATCTTCATCCCATGGGTAGTCCATATATATGATATGGTGACGGTAGGTGGAAAGGATAATGCTTTAGAGCCCTGAAACCATTGCGTCTACAGACGGACGGACGGACAGACAGACGGACAACCCGATTCCAGTATACCCCCCGCAACTTGTTGCGGGGGGTATAATTACAAAGAAATCGTAGGTTGAACTAAGGCTATAATTAGTTATTTTGAAACATATTTACATTATTTTGTGCAAGATCTTTTATTCAGCATCTTTTATTTTCTAGCTGCCATTAAAAGATATTTTACATCCAAAAAGGAGGCCAACAATAGGCACAATAAGAATAAAGAAGAGTTAAATAAAAAGAGGCAAGCAACATATGAAAGAAAGAAAGAGGTAAACTTGAAATTCAATTTAGCTCAGTAATCATACAGTTTTACTTAAAGCTCATCTTAGAACATTGTTATTGATTTTGATGACACTGGATGAAGATTATCGAAATGGTTTAGGTCACTTGAGGAAAGAAAAGGAAGTTGATGAAAGGGTGTCTATATGAGGACTTGATTGTGTGCCCATGTATTTAAAAATATATTCAAAACAAATGTTTCATTGAAGTGATTTGGGTAAATATGGAAAGTAACTGCAATTATTTTTTTCCTTTAATTTAAAACATACCTTTTTGGACAGAAATTGAAGAGGAGACTTGTTGCGGTAGAGAAGAAGACGGGATGGTCCGAGGAGAAGAAAAATAAAGTTAGAACATTTTTCCAGCTACCAAATGCTCACAAATATATGAGCAATGATGAGGAGGGAGATGATGGTTTTGTGTCCCATCCATATTCCTGGGAGAGTGAGGAATTACAGAAAGTTAAAGGAAGTCTGGACAAAAAATATTTAGAGACATGTCCTCCACGTAGCAAGAGGTTATTGTCCAAAAAAGTAGCGGGTCTCTAAGAAAAGAAGAGCCTCTTAAATTGAACATTATTCATGCATGGACTTTAAACATGTGAATTGCATGTTAAAATATGTTCTTAACATGTAATATTTTTTTTATTTTTTGACTATGTGATGCATATGCAATTTCTTTTTTGTAACACCACTTTTTCATTTGTACACATATTTAGTCTTTGAATCTGAAGTGCCACAGAGATCTGTATTGGGACCATTGTTGTTTTTATATATATGTGTTAATGATATTGCAGATATACAGATTATTTGCGGATGAAAGTTCTCTGCAGCAGTCATTCAAATCTGTTAAATTTTTCGAAGACAATTTCAATTATGATCTTTAGGTTCAGAAAATGACCTTTGTAGTTCAATTCTTTTAAAACAAAATTTGATACCATTGATACAATAAGAATTGTTCAAATTAAGCATATATTTACACAAAATTCAAGATAATGCATTCTATCATAAAATATATCAAAAATATTTTGTTATGCATCCCAGCATGTTTGAAATATCAATGATTTATTGTGTACCATTTGTTTTATATTGTTATACATGTCCATGTATATTAACCACCGTTATTGTGGTATATAATCATACATTTGTGAAAAATAGAAATTAATAAATTGACTATTGATATTTAAATATGGAGCTTTTGTTATCTCAACATATCATTTAAAACGTGATTCTACAAGAAATGTCTTGTACTAAGATATGAACTCCTCATTCACAATATATACTTTTGTATAAAGAAATTTATTGCAATTTGATAAAATCTGAAAAGGGGAGTATACAGATTTCCATATTAATGGTAAAAATTACACACCTTTAAATTTGATTAAATATGCTCTTTATTAAAAATTACTTAAATTAAAGTCATTGGTAAATACGACCTTTTACTTTTTGTAAACATAAATTTACTCTCGTAAATATTATATTTAAGTTCCTGTAAATTCATTGAAAAAGACAACCTTTAAATGTTTGTAAAGTTGCATTTACTTGAGCAAATATGGTCTTTAATTTTTTCTTAAAGGTATTGTAAATTGGGCCATTACAAAAATTTACTTCCCAGTAAAGGTAATTAAAGACCATATTTACCATCTTTTTCTTATTTAAGTAAATGTGATTAAATACACTTAAAGCTATTGTAAATAAAGTATTTACAATATCTTTACTCCCTTTGTAAAGGCAGTTTTTCAAGCAGTGAAAGACAAAAAGCTGTTATATATACATTTAGTAAATAATACATGCGTGTAATAAAGTATTTATCAAGTTAGAAAAAAAAAACCTAAAAAAAAACGTGTTATTATTAATGTGAAGTATGGGTATTCTAATGAAATTTTCCTAATGAAAGTACGGCGTTTTCTAAAGGTTTGTTTAAAAGTAAAGATAGTTTTAATATTTATTTGTTTAAGTGATAAAAATTTGATTCTTTGCTCACATTGCTTCACAGTTCAGTACATAATGAAATTCATATCCAATGTAAACATGTACATGTATATAGCTGACCTTAATCACATATTCCTAATTACAATGAAACCCTTACGTAAAAATAAACTATTGCTTATGGTACACATTTCTTTGAACTGCTGTTTATCAAATTGAAATTACTGGCATGTGATTGTCGTTGTTCATGACACTTCTTTTATTTGGTGAATTTGTGCTGCACGTGCCGTGAAACAATGTACCGACGAGTGGTAGGAATAACACAGGTGTTTATATACAGGATGTCGAGAATTTGGGCGTTTCATAAAAAGGTGTGAACGTCTGCAGGGAAGTCTACATACGGATATGAACCGAAAACACCAACGTATCATTAAACAACAATTACAAGAATTGAATGATTTATAGCTAATTTCTAAATAAGTAATGGGGTGATGGCATGTATGCTGGCCAAGCGAAAAGGTTTTTTGGGAGAATCATTTCGGAAATTATTTCTTTGTTTTATCACACGGAGGTACACGGTGTCATCGACGGAGGTACATGTGACATCCACGGAGATCCTCCGTGGACTTCAATGTCTAGCTCGCGCGGAAAAATAGGACTTCAAAGGTGCCGACAATTTTAAAGGTCCACCGTGTTTGGGGCAAATTTGTTCCACCGCGTTGCGTGGAACACGCATAAAACTCGTGTCGTGTACTGTATGTCAGATAATTTTTATCAGATTTGAAACTCATGTAATTCATATGATAAGGATATCAATCGGATTACAGAAACAACAAAACAAGAAAATTCCTATAATAGGGGCGTGATTATTGCTTCATCTCTGACAGGAAGTCTGACTTTCATAATAATAGTTATCGTCATCTACCGCAAACAGAGGTAAATATAAATACTTCATGTGGCATAGGACGAGAACTTCTGAATTTGTTGATAAAATACGTTAATTTTGTGGTTTCTGAAAAGAAGATTATTTTTTGTTTGCGGAAATATCAATGATTTCTATACTTTTTAATAGGATGTAAAATATCATGAAGACTATCTTGTGAAGCTAATAATGTTTTCTGAATAATTCACAGGTATTTCTATATTGTTTAAAACGCCCATCATTAAATTCTTTTAAAAATGCTTCCTTTTTCTTTCGAATTGTCGGTTATCATTAATGTTATCAATAGTCTTTTCTTATATTACAACAGAAAAAGAATCTTGATAAGTCCAGACTCATCGATTCATCAAGGTGATACTAACTTATATTCCGTATCAATTTTTTTTAAAGAAGATATATACAATAGAATGTAGTTTCGGCTTTTCTAGAAAATTCATAAAATTATACATTTAGGGGGTGTATTAGTCAGAACGACACCATTGGGTGGATTTCCTCAACTCAGTCCATCTTCCAGTAATGCAGCTGACGGTGGTGGTCCAGCATCAACATTTCACGGCGGGAATTTTGAACTGTCAGACCCTCAGATGTGTTGGCAGCAAAATGATTTTGCTGAAAATTCTATGAATTCAAACGATAATAGCCATGTTAAGCTGTCGACTCTAGACAATGTGTACAGTCATCTCAACATGGATGTGGGCGATTACAACATATTAGGTTTGATAGTCAACAACAGTCAGGAAACTGATGAGGACTATTACTCTACACAGACTTCTAACAACTGTTGCAATAAGACAGAATTAGGGTGTTCATCGAGAAACAACGAGAGTGAATGTTTATTGTCAGAAAAGGAGCACAACAGCACTCTAAACAAAACTTCACAAAGAGAAGATATACTTGAAACCCACAGTGTCCCAGAACAAGAAAATTTTAAAATCAGTATGACGAAGAAAGATGGAATTTTATCAGTAAAGGGGAAGATAGATGCAATGCTCTTGGAAGAATTGTTAAAAAAACTAAATGGCTTTAAATCGAAAGCTCAAGGTATTGAATTCAATGATTCAGTTTAGTGTAAAGTCGCTTTGCCATTGAAAACCTCATACAAAGAGACAAATACTGAGATTCATATTAGATGGTCGTTATAACGATATAATTCGTCAATACAACTTATCGTTGAGTCAAGTGCTGTCAGATATGCTTCATACCGATTGTTAGGCCATTCTTGGCACACTGATTTTGACTATGGATAACTCCGTTTAACTGTTCAGGATATGGGGCTCACGGCGGGTGTGACCGGTCAACAGGGGATGCTTACTCCTCCTAGGGACCTGATCCCATCTATTGTTTGTCCAGGAGTCCGTGTTTGCCCAACTATTTATTTTGTATTGCTTATATGACTTATGAGATTGATCACTGGTCGCTATCTTCACCTTTCATTCAGGAGAACCTTATACAGAGAAACACTGACATAAAATATGTTTTCCTTCCACAGAGGTTGACGGCATCAATAGATATATATTAAGAGATTCCACTTTGTTTTACAAACTTTATAACATAGAATTTTGAATTGGTACTAACAGGATTACACTTTATAAAATGATTTAATCTATATAGATTCATCCCATCAAACATTCTTTTCGTATGTATACACCAAAACACACCTGAATGAGTGGATTTCTGGGTTATGAGTTCGTGTATATACTAAATAGTTAGACATTCAAAACACACGTAAATGAGTGGATTTCTGGGTTATGAGTTTGTGTTTATACCAAATCGTTAGACATTCAAAACACACCTAAATGAGTGGATTTCTGGGTTATGAGTTTGTTTATATACTAAATAGTTAGACATTCCTCTGTATATTTCCCAATAATCTACATCATGAGCTTTTTGTTTCATTTCTTTTATTCCATAACAAAACCAAGAATATTATATTCCCCGACCCGTTACTCCAAACACAAAGGAAAAACAAAATTGCAAATTAAAGGTCTTATTACACTGCCAACTCTGAGGTATCCGGATGTAATGATGACATTGACACCGTGGCTTGCTCAGTGCAAATGTTTGATGTTGTATCAGTTCTACTAAGTTTTAGTTTTACCGATCGTTTTTGATCAGTGGTCAAATCGTTCCCATCATGACAGTGGCCGTGTCAAACTCAAAACGTAAAGAAAGGCAATGCTTGATTACTTTTATTCACGAAAGTTCACTTTAGAATTGAGAGTCATGGTTCTTTCTGATGAGACCTTACAAACCGAGGTGCCGTGTTCTGGTAGGCGTTGACACAAGAAAATCACCCACTGTTACATGTAGCGCCCCGAGCGCCATGCAAAGGTCTAAAATTAAGGCACTTCATTTGGAGCGGGTGACACTTCAATACGAGTGGAAAAAACTTCAAAGGGACATCAAAGTCGATTCAAAACATGCGGGTGTTTTAAATCACCATACAAATAACATGAAACAAGTTTGCAGATGAATTTTCACAACGCCCTTGTGTTAATCAATGCACTTTTTTTTATTTTCATACTTCATATTCTGACGTATTCCCCTATCCCTTATATTTCCCTATATGTCCCTATCTTTGCTCCTCACGAAAATATTAACAGCTGTGAAGGAGAACCTTCAAACTTACTGTGCGAATACATATGCCAGAAGTGGTGTTTATCAAATGTGGATTCTAAAAAATTCTAAAGAACTTTTAGTAAACTTGAAATCACAGAATTTTCCCCAAATCAATAGTATTAAAACCTATGACTTTTCAACACTATACACGACCATTCCTCACGATAAATTAAAGACTGTACTTCTTGACATCATAGATAGTTGCTTCTTCAACAAAAACGGAAAACGGAAATATTCATATCTAGTGATCAGTCATTCAAAAACTTACTTTGTTAAACACCACTCTGATTTCATGCACAAGTACTCTGAAGTTGAAATAAACTCTCCCCATTCTCCGTTTCCAAACTAAAATAAAAAAGGAACGATGTGATGTAAGTTATTACAATCTCGACATGCTATAGAGTACTTGTAATTTCTATAAGACGGATAGCTGTGGTGTTTATTTGCTTGTCACGTTTGAGTATATCCTCCACGTCAACACAAAAAAACTTATGAAAGGTGAAGATAACGAACAGTGATCAATCTCATCAGTGATTTTTGAGGGGCAAAATGTCACCGATATTCGGCTGTTTCCCCTCACTAAAATTAGCTATCTCTTCCCAATTATAAATATATGTTTTTCCCAATTTCAAATCTAGGGAAATTGGGGCATTTAAAAAAAAGGTTACCGTATATTGCTGAGAAAGAGTAAATACGTTTTTTTTCTTCAGCTTTATTCTCCAAACCACTGCACATGCAAAAGGTTTTGTAAAGAATATGTAAAACAATAGAGGCATCCATATAAGCACATATGCAGCGAAGTATATAGTTTCCAGATACAATATTATTGACAATTTAGTTTGACCGCCATTATATGTAGGGTCAGGCTAATAACAGGAAGTGGCCAACAGTATAGGGTTTTACTAAAATCCGAAAAATACAAACAGGAGAGAGACCCTAGAAATTTGATTATTAATATAATATTCACAAGATTATGGGTACAAATGCTGGTGAATTAATAATTTATTATTTTGTTTATGAAAATAGACAATACCTCAGGGTTAGGGTTAGGAGAGGGACTTGTAAGTTGTCAGAACTTGTCAGAACTTGTTCCCAATCCTTTTGATTTCATCAATAAAATATGTTCAAAACAAACAACAATAAGTATTTCTTAGAAAAAGTAAATAATATCTATACAAGGTGTGACCTCCAATACATATTTAATGTTAAATAATGATTTATTTGATGATTTTAAATCAGATCTGAAATAAACCTCAAACAAAAAAATGTTATTTGATTATCTTATGCATCTTTACCATTTTAATTTACTATGAATGATTTTTCCCAATTTGAGGAAAATGTCGCTAATTTTTCCCAATTCAAAAGGAGGGGTGGTAGTTTGAGAAGCAAAAAAAATCACTGCTCATAACTCCCAAAGCAATACAAAATAGACGTCAATACGAAAACATCTAGGCTGAGTTTTACTAAACGTCGTAAGTTCAAGATTTCATCGTAACCTTAACTTACGATAAAAATCCGTTTTATCAAACTTCATAACTTACGTTACATCAAAAAATTCATCGTAACTCCACGACAGCCTATGAGCTATCTTAAGTTAATATTTTTTTCGTAAGTTATTTGTTAACTAAATAAAAATGGCTGTCCTCATGTTGTTCGATATTCCAGAGCATTTTGAGACAAAATGAAAACAAACCTAGTTAGAGCTGTGTCCTCGTTGAAATTTTAGTGACAGAAGCGAAGTTCTCACACTGTGACAAATATAGAACTCATTGAACGCTAGGCTCTAAGTTTCCAAAAACACGTAATCAGTACACTGTGGGATTTTCCCAAATTTTCACCTCCAAGAATACTTTTTAGGATACCACAGCCATATTTTGACACGGGTTTCAAATCGAGTTCAACCTCCACACAATACATAATGACATGTGACGTCATATTCTATGTTTTGACATCATAATGCAAATTATGAAGTGGCGTATCTAATATTGAAGAAACTGATCTGTGTAACATAAAATACAAACCGCACCTAAAATCAAAGGAGCAATCTCTCTCTCTCTCTCTCTCTCTCTCTCTCTCTCTCTCTCTCTCTCTCTCTCTCTCTCTCTCTCTGTGTGTTACTGTTTGACTTTGACGATGTCAATTTTGCGTAAATTGTACATACAAAATAACATATATAGCCTATATATTAATTTACGTGACCCTCTCCCGGACCAAATTTGTGTTCCTGCACGCCAAAAATGAGCCTTGCTACTATACATGCTAACAAACTCGGTATATCAAATTCTACTGAGGCTTTTGAATGAGTCTCAGTGTATCCTTATAAAAATGAAGGGAGGGATCCTAACATGGTAGGTCTACATATAGCAAATTATTTATATTTTATTATACGCAAATGCTGTAATATAATTTATTCATTGTATTAGATATTCGGATTTTGTACAATATGGTGTTGTTTTGATTTCTTCCTTGAAAAATACTCCAACGCTACACTTGGATTATTTTACATTTATTAAATTTCGGGATTATCACAGCCGGGTTTGCTATTAAACAGAGACATTTTGACTATTTTTCCTATATACTGATTCAACAATAATGTGTAGGCGAGGGTCAGAACGACCGTCCCCCGAGCTTGGAATTAAGAAAATGAATAGTTATAACGGTCTACACATAGAGATAGGGGTACACAATATCCACCCCCACCCCCAAGTTGGTAGAACACATATTTGTCTATTTCCAATGCATGTATACTTCCACTTTTAAAATACTGAGGCACGTTTGATTTGTCTACACCGACCACATAGTGTACATCCTTCCGTAACCAAGAGGAAAAATGTACATTTTCTGGTGTACATCTTCTACACCCTTTACAGGTCATTTGTTGGTAAATGCACCGAAAAATTCAATATCGCTGAAAAATGGTGAGACTGAAAATTTGTAGGTTTTTCTCTTCGTACATGTTCGTATGTACATATAGTTTGTTATGTGAAGTATATATATTAAGAGGATGGTCCAGTGTATTGTACAGTGTATGTAGTCATTTACAATAGTTTGTTGATTGATTGTATCTTGTTTAACGTCTCTCTCCCGAGAATTTTTCACTCATATGAGGGTACCGGTAAGGATTTTAGAAAGCAATTACCATCACACAAACAACCCTACATTAAACATCCCTTTTCGTAGACAACGAGAAGATTACTGGATCAGGACCCTAGACACTGCATTTCCATATGAATGTAATGATAATGTATATGATGTGGGAAATTTGACTAGTCAACAAGGAAATAACGTGAATGTGATGGGACTCTTTCCCAATACCCAAAGACGGAAACGCAGTCATGGACATCGTTCATATAAAAGACCAAGTATAAATGATGTCACGTTTGATTCACTTTTGCCTTACGTCAACAGACAATTAGGTCCACATCATATTCGTACAAAACTTTACTCTATTCCATTGAGAGTTTTACACACGTTATTTGAAGAAGCTATGGCTAGTCTATACTTGGATTTTTCAACACCTGAATATAGACTGAACTCTATGATTATGAATGCTGCCTACCACAGGCTCTATAAACCAGCACGGACCATGGATGATATTCCTTCCAAATCATGCCGCCAGTTCCTTAAGCTCAAATGTACAAACAAAGGAATAGATGCCGTCAATATAAGCAACATTCTTCGTCATAAAAGGGTTCAGTCGTGTATTCCAACTTATTTCAAGTTCAAGTCTACACCCTGTATATCCTACAGCTATACTTCCACTAATGCATCCAAACTTTTTAATTATAAACAAACTTTACAGTGCTTAGATATAGACCATCTTATACGTAATCCACCAACATGTTCTTGATCTTCATCTCCTTTCAACTATAGTGCAGCTGGACATGTCATTACTGGTGATGTTGATATAGTTGGAAATGAGGACCTCAAATCATATATTCTTAAATGTCCTAAATACAGAGAACCTCAGTCTTTTAATTGGCGACGAAACTTCATCTCTATTATGAGTTTTGTCAAAGATTATGCCAAACGATGGGCTAAATATGAAAAAGAAGAACTTGATACATTGTCAGAATGGGTTAAAAGCATAAGAGGGATATTAAAATCCCGCATTAGATTAATTTGGCTCCACGTTTTTGGCACGCTGTTTTTGGCTATATTTAGCTCTAAAACTTCCTAGTTATTTCGGATTTCAAACATTTCGGTTGAGCATCACTGAAGAGATATTATTTGTCGAAATGCGCATCTGGTGCATCAAAATTGGTACCGTATAAGTTTTACATGAAAACAAAAGTACGTATCATCTATCCCTCTGTGTTTAGTAAACCAGAAGTGATAAAATAATTAGATAGGTTACATGAGGAATATGTTTTGGTTCCAGCTGACAAAGCTAGTAACAACATTGTCTTTGTTTGTAAGGCTCATTATTACAACTGTATTTTAAACGAATTTGGCATTACTTCCACTTTTGGTAATCATACTTATACTCCAACTGCCCTTTCAAAAGATGAAATTCTTCAAAACCATGCTTCAGTTTTAAACACAATTAATATTCCAGTCAATGGTTCGAATGAATATGAGTTACCGTACCTATACTGGATTCCTAAACTGCATAAAAACCCTTACAAACAAAGATACATTGCAGGATCCAGTAAGTGCTCTACCCAGCCCCTATCTTTGCTCCTCACGAAAATGTTAACAGCTATGAAGGAGAAACTTCAAACTTACTGTGCGACTACATATGCCACAAGTGGTGTAAATCACATGTGGATTCTGAAAAATTCTAAAGAACTTTTAGTAAACTTCAAATCGCAGAATTTTTCCCAAACCAATAACATTAATACATATGACTTTTCAACACTATACACGACCAATCCTCACGTTAAATTAAAGACTAGACTTTTCGAAACCATAGACAGTTGCTTCTTCAACAAAAACGGAAAAAAGAAATATTCATATCTGGTGATCAGTCATTCAAAAACTTACTTTGTTAAACACCACTCTGATTCCACGCACAAGTACTCTGAAGTTGAAATAAAAAATATGCTAAAGTTCCTCATTGATAATATCTTCGTGGTCTTTGATGATCAGGTCTTCCAAGAGTCTGTTGGAATTCCCATCGGCACGAATTGTGCTCCTTTGTTAGCTGACCTGTTTCTTTATTCATATGAAGCAGAATTTATTCAAAAACTTCTACGTGAAAAAAAAAATATCTCGCTGTGGCCTTCCATTCGATTTTTAGATATATCGATGACGTTTTGTCTATTAACAATGATAGCTTTCATTCATATGTCGATTTGATATATCCCTCTGAGCTCGAAATAAAGGACACCACAGAGTCGTCCACTTCTGCTTCATACTTAGATATTTTATTGAAAGTAGACATTAACGGCAAACTGACAACTCAACTGTATGACAAACGGGATGATTTCAGTTTCTCCATCGTCAACTTCCCATATTTATGTAGCAATATTCCATTATCACCTGCATATGGTGGTTATACATCTCAACTGATTCGATATGCATGAGCTTGTTCTGCGTATAGTCAGTTTTTAAATCAAGGTAAGCTATTGACAAACAAATTGATGGTTCAGGGATTTCAACAGTCTCGATTGAAGTTAGCATTTCGCAAATTCTATGGTCGTTATAACGATCTACTTCGTCCATACAACCTCGCATTGGGTCAACTACTGTCTGACGTGTTTCATACCGATTGTTATACCGTTCTTGGCACATTGATTTCGACTGCTGATAACTCCGTTTACCTGATTAGGAAATAGGGCTCACGGTGGGTGTGATCGGTCACCAGGGGATACTTACTCCTCCTAGGCACCTGATCCCACCTCTGGTGTGTCCAGGGGTCCGTATTTGCCCAACTATCTATTTTGTATTGCTTATAGGGGTTATTAGATTGATCACTGTTTGTTATCTTCACTTTGCATGGAGACGTCACCAAGACAGGTGAAGGACCTCAAATTCAAGCCTTTTCTCGGCGCTTACGGCCATTGAGCAGTGAGGGTTCTTTAGCATGACATCCTACTATGACATGGGACATCCGTTTAAAAAATAAGGTCATCTCTGAGGAACGTTGACATTCACACCTCATGGCGAGCGGTTGGCGATGGAACTGTCACTAACGACTTAGGTCTGTCGTGGCCAGTATTCGAACCCCAACATTCCGCATGCGGGGCGAGCGCTCTACCTCTAGGCCAAAGCGGCGGCTGAAATAGTTTAAAATGTATTTTCGTTTCATATATTTTTTACAATAGTTTGAAATGTATTTTAAAAAGAATATGAATATGATCGATATTTCGTATGCAATCACAAAAAAAACCAAAACAAAAAAAACCCAAAAAGCTCAAATGTATTTTTGTACAAAAATATTCTTACAGTTTAGTAATATTATTTATTTTGAACTTTATTTGCTTTAAAACTGTCAAATCTCCAATGAGGATCCCATCAACTGCTGTAAATCCATATTGAATTTACATGTACTATGAAATACTGAAAACGATTGTGCAGCGTCAGATCGTAAGTTGCGAATATTTTATAAGTTAAGTTTGCGATGGACACTTAAGAACACGTTAGTAAAACAGAAGCATCGTATCATAAATTAAAACGTACAAAATTCTTAAGTCAGAATTTCTTGATAAGAAGAAAAGAAGTTTAGTAAAACTCAACCCTGGGATCTGCTTTAATATGTCTTCCGGGTATATTTATTCGTGTGTCCTGTAAAAAAATCTCTTCTTTAAAGAGTCTGTTTGAAGACACCGACATTGCTTAAAATCACAATTTTCTTCTTGCTGTGTGCTTCAATAACTATCACTTTTTAATTCAACAGGTCTGTTCTAACCGAATCGTAGGACTTACACTTTGCCATGATATACCTACAGAATAGCTAGGTTCTAATACAGCCATAGGTGTTATCACGATATAACTACACAATACATCTGTTCTAACACAGCCATAGAACTTATTACGACATACCTACACAATACATATGTTCTAACACAGCGATATAACTTAATACGATATACCTTACCTACACAATTGGACTATTGCAACATAATCGTCAAGTACCAATTGCAGTATCAGCGGAGAAGAAATGAGTATTGAGTACAATTTAGGCATAATGGAAAATACGGAATAGAGACAAGCTTTAGTAGATAGTAAACACTCACATGACAAGCTTTAGTAGATAATAAACACTCACATGACAAGCTTTAGTAGATAGAAAATACTCACATGAAAAGCTTTAGTAGATAGTAAACACTCACGTGACAAGCTTTAGTAGATATTAAACACTCACATGACAAGCTTTAGTAGATAGTAAACACTCACATGAAAAGCTTTAGTAGATACTAAATAGTCATTTGACAAACTTGAGTAGATAGTAAACACTCACGTGACAAGGTTTAGTAGATAGTAAACACTCATATGACAAGAAACACTCACATGACAGACTTTAGTAGATAGTAAACACTCACATGACATACTTTAGTAGATAGTAAACACTCACATGACAAGAAACACTCACATGACAGGCTTTAGTAGATAGTAAACACTCACATGACAGATTTTAATAGATAGTAAACACTCACATGACAGGCTTTAGTAGATAGTAAACACTCACATGACAAGCTTTAGTAGATAGTAAACACTCACGTGACAGGCTTTAGAAGATAGTAAACACTCACATGACAGGCTTTAGTAGATAGTAAATACTCACGTGTTGTTTCCAGGTTTCTTAGCTGCAGACATAAATCTTATGCAAATGTAATTATCTACGCTTATAATGTCAGGTCGCGGAATTTATCCATGCTTTTAAAATATTTATACTCGTTCGTCGTTTGCTTTGGAAGAGTTATTGTTTTGACAGAATATCCGAGATACCCATTCTCCATGTAGACAAAAGTATGGAACTAAGAGACCTTTTGCCGTAGAGTTTCCCTGCATAGTGAAAAGAGGAAATCAGAAAGAACTTTTGCTGCAACACCCATAATGGATCACTTCAGAAATTTTTAGTTTTGAGCCTAATTAATCAATTAATTTTAAAACACACTGCTAATACATTTATATACAAACTCGAAATGGTATGGGTGCTCAATAAGGCACTGTTAAATCTCTATACGAATTTGAGATTGTATGAATTTCTTTTAGTACTCAAATAGAATCTCAGACCGTCTTTCTGTGCATTATTGTTTCGGAATAAAACATTTAAGTCGTAGAAAGAAAGTGCCAGCTATGTTTCTATGAATGTTTAAATTGAAATATTTAGGGATTATACTAAAAAGGAGCGGACCATTTTGTAAAGCTAAAAGGCACTTATATGAACAAGTGCAAAACGCTATGTATGGTGTGATACGAAAAATTAGACAATTTAATTTATCTGTAGAATGTCAACTTGATCTATTTGATAAAGTGGTTGTACTTGTTTTACTTTATGGGTGTTAAATTTGGGGTTACGAAAATCTAGATATAATTGAACGTGTACATTCAAAATTTCTGAAAACTATTTTTAATTTGAAAAGCTCAACTCCTAATTATATGATATATGGAGAATCTGGGCGTTTTCCGATCTATATCAAGGTTTTTACAAGAATGGTGACATACTGGGGAAATTTGTTATACTCAGAAAATAAAATTGTTAATATTGTTTATAGATATTTTTGCATTCAATATGATAAAGTTGGATATAAAAACCCTTGGATTGACTGTTTTTAAAAATTTTCAATCATGTGTGGACTTTCAAATATTTGGAATGAGCAAGGTTATTGTGTAAATGTTAAATGGTTATCTACAACAGTTAATCTAATTGTGAAAGATCATTTTATTCAAAAGTGGTCTTCTGATGTTAATGACTCTTCTTAGGGTCAGATTTATAAATGTTTTAAACATTGTTTTGGTTTAGAAGAATATGTACCTACTTTGTACTTATTTTGCCTGTAAAATTAAGAAAATTATTTATGAAAGAGGGTGTTGCACCGAAGCGGGATTTTTTCCTAAACGGAGTTCCGTGCCAGCACTCGTGACGTAGAACTGTCCTCATCCACATTTATTCTCTTATTGCGTATTTACCATTTAAATACCTGTATTATTTCCCAGTACTAAGGGCAAGCCTAATAGATTTTATGTGTCAATACATTATACATGTAGTCTAAACATAATTTTTGAAATCGTGAAAATTAAATTGTCTTTCTTTTCTAAGTATCAGATGAAAGTAAACATTAACGGCAAACTGACAACTCAACTGTATGACAAACGGGATGATTTCAGCTTCTCCATTGTCAATTTCTCCATATTTATGTAACAATATTCCATTGTCGCCTGCGTATGGTGTTTGTATATCTCAGCTGGTTCGATGTGCAAGAGCTTGTTCTGCGTATAGTCAGTTTTTAAATCGAGGTAAGGTACTGACAGGCAGGTTGATGGTGCAGGGGTTTCGACAGTCTCAGTTGAAGTCGGCATTTCGCAAGTTCTATGGTCGTTATAACGATCTAGTTCGTCAGTACAACCTTGCATTGGGTCAAATGCCTTCTGACGTGTTTCATACTGATTGTTATGCCGTTCTTGGCACACTGATTTTGACTGCGGTTTACTTGATCAGGATATAGGGCTCACGGCGGGTGGGACCGATCAACAGGGGATGCTTACTCCTCCTAGGCACCTGATCCCACCACTGGTGTGTCCAGGGGTCCGTGTTTGCCCAACTATCTATTTTGTATTGCTTATAGGAGTTATGAGATTGATCACTGTTCGTTATCTTCACCTTGCATACAATGTATACGGTTACATGTTACGAGGGTATCAAATATTTAATATTTTGTACTTTTACGGTCTAAAAGCTCTTATACTCGTATGTATTATTTTCTACAACCAACAGTTGGCAACTGTAAATAACTCTGACCACAAAACAAAATATGGAAAGTTTAATAAGCATTAATAAAGTTCAACATAATTCAAAGTACATTGATTCACCATTATAGGAATTCGCTACTGGAATACATATCATCTTTTCCACTCAAACTGTTTAACAGTTATTTACCTTGTTTGGCCTTAAAGTTTATCTTTCAAAGCTTTGCAAAATCCACAACGGTTTTTCGTAAAAGGCACCATGCCTTTGTCCTCAACTTTCAGTCAGAAAAACATACACATTC
The DNA here is from genome assembly GCF_947568905.1 of Ostrea edulis. Classification (NCBI taxonomy): domain Eukaryota; kingdom Metazoa; phylum Mollusca; class Bivalvia; order Ostreida; family Ostreidae; genus Ostrea; species Ostrea edulis. Next base: position 66,326,086 of record NC_079172.1, on the reverse strand, counting down.
TCGTTAGCCACCTTGCATATTAAAACACAGGTATTGCATGCTGTATTCAGCTTGTTTGTTGCGAGTCCTATTCACAAACTAAACAGTGTCCTTAAAAAGAAAACATCGATGACCTTTTTTAATTTATGTTAAAGTCGATGACCTTAACCACTGAACCACGCAGTAGACCTTAAATTACTGTGGAAAATTAACGTACAGGTGAAGTTGAAAATAATATCAGTAAATTTGCTTCGATTTTATGAAATTTACAAAAAATGCCCTCGTGAAACAAAATTTCAAAGCTACAGATTTTTAGTAGAAAACTTGAAGAACATGTTCTAACTAAATTCATTTTGTTTCACGGAGGCATTTTTCATTAAATTCGGGGATATTACCCCTCCATTTTAACGCTAAAAATCAAATAAATCGCTTATTGCTTGATTTAAACTCGAATTCAGAAAAGTCATAAGATATAACATTGCAATTACCTCCAAATTTAGCTCTGAAACTATTGAAAATCAGCTTTTGATAGCTAGTACCCCCTAAAAAAAATAGACCCGTCCTAACCAGGTAGCAAACCTGAGTGAACACAATTTCTTGCTTTCAATTTTAGCTCTCGATGAGTGTGGTCGATTGTAAATCTCGGAGTTTTTTGCTTAAGTTTCTTTCTGTGGAATATGACACATTCTCAGCTACATTCTCCCTAAGCTTCAGGAAGATGTACTCCTAGAGATCAATTACGGGTGGGTATTTCGGATTCAGACCATTTAGATTATGAGTCCTCGGACAATGGACGGGACAGGAGCCTTTCACCACGCTCGCCATTACAGGGCACGAGAATTGAACCGACCATTCAGGGCACGAGAGAAGAAACGCCTATTCAGGGCACGAGACGCTCTCCTGAGAGTAGAGCAACAACCACAAAGCCTCTAAACGCAAACGTAAGCGACAGTAGTTCTGACAGTTCTTCAGAAATTAATTCATCTGAGGGTCTGATTGATTGATAGATTGATTATTGTTTAACGTCCCTCTCGAGAATATTTCACTCATATGGAGACGTCACCACTGCCGGTGAGTGATACAGATTCGGACACAAATTTTAACCCGTCCAACTTGATTGATAAGGGTTGTAAAGTTTCAAAGAAAATCACTAAATATATCGAAAAATATGCGAATTTAGGAATATCCAAGAAGATTCGTCAAGAAGTAACGAAAACAGCCCCTCTCAGACAAAAAAGAACGCACTATTATCAATACCCAATCAAGAATTTTAGATGCAACAGGTCCACTGGCTATTTTGTGGAATGAGGCAAAAAAGCTGAAAAAGCGGTGATCAACATTGTGCAGAGAACACTTATCCTTATTGGGAACGCTCATTTTGTGTACATGACAGATAGAAGGAAGGGTCTACTTAGCAGAATTCTACCTGACTGTGTAGATTTGATCGATGACACTATAGGCAAAAAAGCTTTGCTGAAATCAAGAGGTTACTTGTTTGGTAAGAAATTTCGAAAATGTTTGACAAATGATGGCAAAGATTACAAAGAACTGTCCGAAATGATTCCATTCCAGAGAAAAATGTCGAGTAAGAATTTCAATTCTGGTCCGAATTCTAATTTCAGGGGTGAAAACAAGCAGCAACAGTTTTTTCGCTACGGGCCCCCAAACAATTACAGCCGATTTGGGGGCCAGTCCAACCGAGGTCAAAATCAGAGATGGACCTGGCCAAAAGAACAGTATCAGAACAAGCCAAACAAGAATTAGAACAGGTAAGCAAGAACTATTTCCTTTTTCAAAGTAATCAAAAAATGTGTTTGTACCAATTGGTGGAAGGATGAAACATTTCATTTAAAACTGGAATTCCATAACAAAAGATCAATGGATATTACAAACTGTTCAAGGTTCGCAACTCAAATTCACTCAAAGTCCCCATCAAGTTCAATACCCAGTACAGCCAACATTCAATCAGGTAAAAAGAGATCTCATAGACCAGGAAATGAAATCCATGTAAGAGAAAAGAGCAATACAGGAAGTAGAAGACGATCACGGGTGTTTTATGAGCTATCTCTTCCTTGTAGAGGGAGGGGGCAACGACCTGTAGTGAATCTGCAGGAACTCAACGAGTTTCGTGTTGATCATCATTTCAAAATGGAGGGTATTCATCTATTAAAGGATTTAATTAAAAAAAGATTGGTTAATGAAATTAGACCTAAAAGACGCTTATTTCACAGTTTCAATTCACAAGATGTATCGAAAAATGTCTAAGATTCAAATGGAAGAACACAATATTGCAGTTTCTTTGTCTCCCATTCGGAATATCGATTTTCACAAAACTCATGAAAGTCCCTATAAGTTTATTGAGAAGGTTGGGTATACGTCTAATCATTTACTTAAACGATATTCTCACAATGAACCAATCAAAAGAGGATGTAATAAACGATTACAAATGTGCAGAAAATCTTCTAGAAAATCTGGGTTTTGTAATAAATCACGATAAATCTGTGTTAGTCCCATCAAATTCAATGGAATTTCTGGGATTTTCTGTCAACTCGGTAGAGATGACGTTATCACTCCCAAAACAAAACATTAAAAAAAACAAAGGACATAAGTTCACAAATTTTACAGACCAATCTACTGTCTGTGAGAAAACTATCAGAAATGTTTGGAAACTTAACAGCAGCACTTCTGGGAATATTCCCGGCCCCATTACATTATTGATATCTTCAGTTAGAAAAGAACAGAGTGTTAAAGTCGGGAGGGGGATACAACACAGAAATATCTCTCTCAAAACAAGCCCAGGACGAATTAGATTGGTGGGCAAACCAAGTTGAGTTTTGCAACAGGAAGTATCTTATCATTCCCAATCCCTCGGTCTCCATTCAGAAGGACGCAAGCAAAACAGGGTGGGGTGCAGTGTCCGAAGGTGTGCGAACAGGTGGGTTATGGCTTCAAGGGGAATCTCATCATCATATAAACATTTTAGAGATCAAGGCCGTCATGCATGCAGTAAAGGCATTTCTAAAACACAAGTCAGATCTACAAGTTTTGATTCAAACAGACAATCAGACCACAATGACTTACATAAACAAAATGGGGGGGGGGACTCACTCAGTCCTTTGCAACCAAATCGCTTTAGATCTATGGCATTGATGTTTCCGGAGAAATATAATTTTGAGGGCAGATTACATTCCCGGAAATCAGAATTAAATTGCGGATTGGGTATCACGTCATTATTCCGATTCAAGCAGCTGGATGCTGAATCCAATATTGTTTCAAAACCTCTCTCAGATGACAATGTACTGCGATCTAGATCTTTTCGCAGACCGCACAAATGCCCAACTTCCGACATACATGATCTAGTTCCCAGACCCAGATGCGATAGCGTACGATGCACTGATACACCCTTGGAGGGAGATCAAAGGGTACGCGTTTCCCCCGTTTTATCCGATTGCACGTTGCCTCAAGAAAGTTCGATTAGAGAAAACGACGATTTTGTTAATAACACCCGCTTGGACAACACAGCCCTGGTACACGACCCTCTTAGAGATGGCCATTCAAGACCCAGTTCTCCTACCGATCCAGCATTGGACTCTTCTATCCCCCGACGGTCGTGTACATCCCCTTCTTCAGAATCAGTCCCTACAACTAGTAGGTTGGGTTGTTTCAGAAATAAGCTTAAACTGTATTCATTATCAAAAGGCACTGAAAAACTTTTATTCAGTTCATGGTCAAGGGGAACTAACACTTCTTACGACTCAGCCTGGAATAAGTGGGCTAGCTGGTGTCTGGAGAGGGAAACTGATCCCCTTTTGGTATCTATATCCTCAGTATTAGAATTTTTAAGCTGGTTACATCATCAGATACAGGGAATTATTGGAGATTTATATTGTACTAAGCTATTTGAAAGGTTTACCAGAGAATAAAGATCTTTCAATTAAATTGTTGTCAAAAAAGCAGACTATGCTTTTAGCAATTGCGGAACCGAAACGTGTGTCTGAATTAGCCCGCTTAGACGTACGATTCATGACAATGACCCCTGAATATGTTACTTTTCGTTTGCCAGGTTTGTCAAAAACTCAAAAGAATTGTACATCAAAAGAGGTAACTTATCATGCAATTTTTGATAAAGATCTTTGTTTGGTAGAGTGTTTAAGTATTTACTTACAGGTACCAAAACCATACAGAGGGGAGCTCAAAATTTTGGTGAAAATGACCTTTTCACACCGTAGTCAAACCACACAAAGGGTTATCTGCAAATACGGTGGCTAATTGGGTTAAACAGATTATGTCTCTATCTGGAATTGACACCGATAAATTTCAAGCGCATTCTACAAGAGGCGCTTCCGCTAGTAAAGCCAGTAATAAAGGCATTTCTATAAGTGAGATCTTAAACATGGCAGATTGGTCTAATGCAACGACTTTTAGAACATTCTATTGTAAACCAGTATTAGAAAAAGGATCATATGAGAACGCAGTTTTATATATTAGTGAGGTTTTTTTTATCGATCTTTGAACGTGCAATGTCATATCTTATGACTTTGCTGAAGTATAATTAAAGATTTTATGAAGGTGCTTCAGTGCCTGATATGAAATATAAATTATACGAAGAGAAGTCATAAGATATAACATTGCAATCCCGCCAACCCACCCATGAATTAAAAATTTGAATTAATTCAACACGTCAAAAATTAGAGATGCAGGTATATATTTTCATACTCTTTCTTAGATTTCGTTCTCTAATTTAAGGTGGTGGTGTTCTGGAAAAGGAAGATTCTGTGGGGCGTCTTGACAGTCATCGGATAGACGAATCATAACTTGTGGGATTGGCCATTGCATATTGACAGCTGTTGAGCAATGTTCGGACAGATATTTTGATCTTAGAATTGAAGATGTGCAATAAATTTCTGATTGGAAAACGTATTTTTTTTCGTATTGTATATAATAAGTTTCATAAGCCGTTAAAATTGAAAGCGAGAAATTGTGTTCACTCAGGTGTGCTACCTGGTTAGGACGAGTTTATTTTTTAGGGGGTACTAGCTTTTAAAAGCTGATTTTCAGTAGTTTGAGAGCTAAATTTGGAGGCTATTGCAATGTTATATCTTATGACTTTTCTGAAGTATAATTTATATTTAATATCAGGCGATAAAGCGACTTCATAAAATCTTAAATCATTTTGACTAATTTTTGTCAATACAGTCACGTCTTTAAAACTTATTTTCAAAAATGTTTGAATCAAGACATAAGTTCCGATTTGTTTTATCATATATTTGAATGACTTAATTTTATCGATCTTTCATGCAACACCTTTAGGGAAACTACCATGAGATGTGCAACACCTTCTTTCGCACTTCAAATCACCGTTTACCCAGAGACAGGAAGATGGTATAGTATTCCCCAGAATGAAAGACTATATACATTTTGTAATAAAGGACAAACAGGAGATGAATTCCATTTCATTTTACAGTGTCCAACTTTTTCAGAATTAAGGAAAAATACTTTAACAAATTCGTTTATGAAAGACCAAATATTCTGAAGTTTTCTAATTTATTGTCAACTCAAGATATGAAAATATTAAGAAATCTCTGTGTTTTTGTTTGCCATATTTTTGAGATTGTCTGTTGTTTTTCGTAATATTTCTTCTGCTACCTCTTAAACGTATTACTATTATGTTTATTTATACATACAGTATATATTATGTTCCCCTCTGGTATCTAAGAAAGTTGTTTTGTTCCATATATGAACCTCTGACGAATTTTCTTGCATGTATTATATTTCTTGTACCTGATGAACCGTTTAACATGGTTTGAGCAAATGAATTAAATTGAATTGAATTTTTATATAAACAAGTACCTGCTTCATTTAATTCCTTAAGACCATGTGTTATGTATTGGTGTAGGAGTAGGAAATTATCGTATTACTCTTTAATCAATTTCAAATATTTAGACAGAATAACAAGTTTCTATTTTCATACGAGAGTGACACAAAACTTTCTTTTACCAAAATAAAGTTTAAAAAATGCGAAACTATTAAATACGGAAACTGTTCATAAAATGGAGCTTGGTAGGAATAAAGTAGTAAAGTCGACAAATGCTGTATTACATTAAAATGAATTATTGGATGAGGAACAAAACGTTTAAAGGAATAGCAAATAACCCTTTACGTGTGCACCAAAAACAACATGCGGTCCATTGCATTTGTGTTGTCTGGTAGGTATTCCCTGTAGAACGACAACACTCGCCGTAAGCCCTATAATTTAATTTAGCTATTGAAAAAATCCGTACTCAAAGTTAGTATATATAGAACAACTCAACAATTGGTATGAATCACGTCAGAGAGAATTCGAGCTGATGACAGGTAATTTATAACTTAGTTCATTATAATCATTTGATATGGATAGGTCTTTATGTTTGAATGTTTCCAAATTCAATAAAAATTTATATTGTACTGTAAAGATTTCCATTGTATGTTAAAAGGTGAGTGTTTTATGGCAACATCATAGTTTTCTAATTTGAGAGATGATTGGTGAATGTTGGTCCGTTTGTTGTTTACGTCCCATTGAAAACACGGACATTTAAACCTTTCATACGAAACAGGTGGAGGAAACGAATAATAATCATTCCTATAATTCAATTCAAAAGAGTACAACATTGAGAGCAGAACAAACACTAAACCCTGGACTCACCGGTGGTGGGATTAGGCGCCTAGGAGGAGTCAGTATCCCCTATTGACCGGTCATACCCGCCGAAAGCTCTAAATCTTGATCAGTATCAATGGTGTCAATTGTAGCCCACTTTCGTACGATACTTATGTTGTATATTCTGTAGTATCTGATGATGGGTCACTTCAAATGAGAGGGAAGTTCAACCAGAAATTTCATCTAAGCACTTTTCCAAATCCAATTCCTTGTTTGTGAAGGTAAATGAATACTGGTAGAACGTTGGGAAACATTTTGTTGTTCACAAAACCTATGATACTGCCTTAGTAATGTGATCTTTATAATGGGATAATAATGCGTTCTACCTTTGATTTGATGTTGCTGTTGATTGGTTTATTTGTGATATCACATGCCCAGACAGAGATTCCTGGAGTCTGCTCAAAGTATGTAAACATTTTATTGTATAATACTCCCTTCATGATGTTTTATATATTTTAACATTCTGTTTTGGAATTTTCCATTCATTGCTTTATGAAAACTTTTCCTCCGAACAGAAATGGTAAACCTCTACAATGTTGTCGTAATTACAAAAGACGTGGTGATTCATGTGAAGGTAATTATCAAAATATTTGATATATCACTGAACTCGTTTTATTATGGTAATAGATGTATTATATAAGTAATGTCTTCTAACAGAATGTTGGCCAGGCACGTTTGGCATAGCTTGTGAGGATGACTGTCCTGATGGGTTCTATGGACGTTTGTGTGCAGAAGTCTGTGATTGTTCTTCGTGTAGCAAGGTCTCTGGGTGTCATTCTTCAACTCAGACTGGTAAGAAAATATTTGTGTGTAATTTTCGGTGTTATTTTTCTGAAATCGCAAACTTTCTAAGATCACATTGATAATTTCATATTCCTAACCAATAGGTCTTACAAATCCACTTTTATCTTAAACCACGAAATTGTTTGTTTGGTGCTAATTTATTTCATTTTGATACATCCAGGATCTCCCTTTGTTTATAGTGTGATATGGTTAATATTCAACGAGTTGTGAGGTTTTTTTTTATCGCTGAGCCTTGATGAGGGGATAGAAAACACAACGAGTTGGATATAGATCATATTAAACTACAAACCATGGAATATTATTTTTATCACATGTTAACTCTCCTTCCCCGATTGTTCATTTACGTTGTTGTTTTGCCGGGAATTTTGTTTCAAGACATTTTGTAAACAAACTACGTAAAATTGACGTTTGTTTGTGACGTGACAAACGGCGTAGGAAAACAGTGTAATAATTAAAAATTGTGTAATAGGTGATATCCACTGGATAAAGGAGTAAACACGTGATACATGTTCATGTTGAATCTATCTATTGAAAGATTAAAAGTGAGCGTATGGAACATTATTTCTTCTCCCATCCTTTTATATTGACTGCAGAAAAGAAAAATCTAAACATTAATGTTATAGTAGAATGTCATATACGTGTGAAGTGATATGGGGGGGATGCAAAGATAACAAACAGTGATCAATCCTATAGGGAATACGATGTTGAAATTTGGGGAAACGCGAACACTTAATCACCAGAGATAGGATAATGTACCTAGGAAGAGTAAGCATCCCCTGACGATTGGTCACACCCACCGTAAGCCCTCTCCATCTTTAACCAGAATTAAAATTGGTCACATAAACGTTATCAATTAAATATGTGATAGGATCAGTTACATGGCCTTCCCATTACCTCTGGCTAGTGCGTTGACCCTTTAGCTCGATCTTGTGCCATAGGTCCAGGGTTTGATTCCCAACAGAGGCATATACCAGTTTCGCTTACAAATAGAGTTACCGATGTCAGATAATTTTAATCAGAAACTCATTTATCTCTTATTCTTATATTTCCAGGTAAGGATATCAATTTTATTTCAGAGAATTCCAATAATGAGAGCGTTATCATTGGTTCATCATTGGCAGGAAGTCTTACTTTCATAATAGTTATCGTCATCTACTGCAAAAAGAGGTAAAATGGGAAAATTTCACTTGGCATTGGATGAGAGTTTGGGAAGTCTTAAGAATCATTTGATGATTTGATAATTTTATGGTTTCTATAAAAGAAATTTATCTGGTGTTTTCGGAAATATAAATGTTTCTAGAATTTTTGAATACATGATATGGCGATTCAAATGCCATGTGAAATGGCTTGTATCGTTTTGGCTGTATATCTACGTAGCTCAGTAGACAAGTATCGGGGTACTGACACGCAGATCCCGTGTTCAAATCCGCCAAACCACCGCAGTGGCCGAGAGGTTAGAACGGTCGCTCGCATGCGGAAGGCCGGTGTTCGAATCCCGGCCGCGACAGACCTAAGTCGTTAAAATAGGTAGCGACAGTTTTATCGCCAAACGCTCGGCATCAGGTGTGAATGTCACGAGGACCTTAAAAACGGAAGTCCCGTGTCACAGTAGGTGTGGCACGATAAATAACCAACACTGCTCAATGACCGTAAGCGCCGAGCATAGGCCTAAATTTGAAGCCCTTTACCGGTCGTGGTGACGTCTCTATATGACTGAAAAAATCTCGTGCGGAACGTTAAGCAAGATACAATCAAATCGACCAGCGTCCTTTTTTTTTGTTAAAATAAATTTTTGAAACTCGTGGCTTTTTTCTCCAAATTGCATTTTTTACCCTTTCGACATATGTACTTATTGCCTATCATCAAATCTTTCAAGACTACGGCATTTCGTGCTGATTTGATAAACATATTCAAAGTGTAAAGATACAACTTGCTGTTTCTTCTTCCGTACGAATTGCCTGTTCATTTCCAACGATTTTGATTAAGTATATACTTTTCTTGTATTACAGCGGAAACAGAACCTTAATGACTCCAGATTCATTTATTCAAAAAGGTGATTCTAACTCATATTTCGTATCAAAGATGTTTAAAGTAAATGAATATAATTGGAGAAGTATCAATTTTTCTAGAAATTTGCTAAACTATACACACAGGCGGATTACAAGTCAGTACGATACTATTGAATCGATTCCCTCAACTCAGTCCATCTTCCAGTAACGAAGCTAAAAGTGGTGATCCAGAATCAACATTTCACGGCGGGAAGTTTAAACCGTTAGAACCTCAAATGTGTTGTCAGCAAAATGATTTTACTGATACTTCGATAAGTTCAAAAGAGAATAGTCATGCTAAGCTGTCGTCTTCAGACAGTGTGTACTGTCATATGAACATGGAAGTCGACCATTACGACATAATAGATTTGCCATTCGATAGTAGTCAGGAAACTGATGAAGACTTCTACTCTTCGTCCGTAAAGCAGTACAGTGAGACTCCAAAAAAAACTTCACAAACAGGAGATATATTTGGAACCTATGACATCCACGAAATAGGACATTTTAAAACTGGTATGATGAAGAAAAATGGAATTTCATCAGTAAAGGTGAAAATAGAAGCAATGCACTTAGAAGAATTGTCAAGAAATTTGCATAACTTTAAACAGTACCCTGAAGATACCGAATTCAATGATTTGGTGTAGTTTAAAGTTGCATTCATATGCAAAGAACCTCATACAAATAAAAAAAGTACTAAAAAAACAGATGAACCTCATCCGGACAAATACTGAGATACTGAGAAACATCATACAGAAAATACTGAGATACCGAGATATTGACGAGCCTTTTACAAAGAAATACTTTTTTCCTTCCACGGAGATTGTAGACATCAGGAAATTAAGATATTGAAAGATTCCAATTTAGAAATTTGAATTAGCTATGACAGAATTTCACATTTTAAAATGGTTTGATTTATATTGGATCATTGCATAAAGCGCTGTTTTCGTATGTATGCAGCTAAGGACACCTTGCGCACTGGATTTATGGGTTACGAGTTTGTGAATATAATACATGGTTTTACATTTCTCTGTATATTTCTATTTATCTACATCGCCAACGTATTGTTTTTCTTTTATTTCACAATAACACTAATAATATTATATTCCCCGACACGTCACTGCAAATCAAAGATGAAGCAAAGCACAAACTTGCAAAGCAAAATTGCTATTTAACTGCCAGTCCTAAGGTGCCGGGGTGCAATGATGATGTCAAGATAGCGGCTTCCACAGTTCAAAAGGACGGTGTTGTATCAGTTCAGAGTTTTACTTTTACCGATCGTTTTGGATCAGTGGTCAAATCGTTCGCATCGTGAAGAAAGTCAGTGATTAATCTCTTGTATTCACCAAAGGTGACTTTAGAAGTGAGAGTCATTGGTCTTTTAAATGAGACTTTACAAACCGAGGTACCATGTTTCGCTTGGCGTTGACAAAATAAAATCAACCAATGCTAGCGGTCGGAGCACCATGTGTAGGTCTAAATTTGTGACACTTCATTTGCAGCTGGTGGCATCCCAATTGTAGGGGAAAAATACGAAGAAACACACATTTAAAAAGCATATTTCTTTCATTTGTAAAATAACAGGAAACAGATGTGCAGATATATTTTCGCAAAATGCTTGTGCTATTAGTATATATTTTTAAATTGCATTGCTTGACATTCTTACGTTTCCTGAAAATTGTTTATCCTTTCCAGTTTTTATTCATAGCACGACAATACAAAACGTAGTCTGGAAATAAAGTTCACAGTTACAGAAATGATGAACTTTGTTACATTATGCTTGCAGGTTAAGGTACATAAATTACATAAAGCAGATGATATGATTCTTCAAATCATTCAAACACTCGACATGACATCATGAATTTTGATAAACACTTCAAACATCCACTCCACTAATTAATTGGAATTTTATAACTTGTGGTTGAATCTCCACCTGTCACGATCTAACTCATGGTAACTATATACTCTCATAGTATCCAATGAATAACCATCTAACATATTGGGATGACAAAGAACCGTTGCGTTGGATTACCGAGGTTGCAAGTGAACAGTTATCATTTAAACTGCTTCCCCCACTAGTAAACGGCTGTAGATTAACGTTATTCTAGATGGCATTGGTTGTGTAGTAAATAGGGCTATACGGACCGTGGATTTCGGCCTGGGTAGCTCTGTGGTTAGAGCACCTAACTAGTAATGCAGGGGTCCCGGGTTGGATTCCCGATCAAGCCACAAATTTTCTACTCTTTCCTTTATATACTACAGTTGTCTCGTTACTGGTTTTATGAAATGCGAAGATAACGAACACTTGATCAATCTCACGACTCCTATAAGCAATTTAAAATAGAGAGTTAGGCTAACACGGACCCCTGGATATATCTAAAGTTCTCGTTTCATTTATGAGTGAAAATCTCTATCTTAAAGTTATCGTCATGCTTGCCTGTCGATAGCTCTAGACTAAACTTTTCCCTCTTGCTAATGAACAGCTCAGATTAAACTTCTTATCCTGATTACTAGTGAACAGGTCAAGATTAACGTGTAATATCGCTTCCTTGTGAACAGTTCTAGATACATGTATATGTAATATGTGTTAGATGCTTTTAAATGAATACTGAATTTCAAATGATAACGTATCTTTATTTGTAATTATGGCCCAGATGTTTCTGCAAAAAATCAACAAGCAATTGTCACCAGACCTGTGCCATACAAGGAATCGAACAGTTTTAAATAATTTAGTCATAAATTCATAATGGTGTATTCTTCCGTCCTTTTTTCTTGGACTAAATGTGAGGTTGTATTGCTAGTAAAGAATACCTAACCCTGTAGGGAATAGTGATTATGTACAATATATCTACAATTTAAAGTGAAAGTGAAAACGGTTAAGATCTTGTTTTAATTCTTAATTCCGGTCAACCTGTAACACACTGAACGAACAGAAATAGTCATTATTTTTTAACAGTGCACCAAAAATGACATGCGTTAAAGACTTGTCTTGTCTAAAATTTCAGCCCTACCACAACATTTCTGTACTTTTAGCAGTGGCGTAGCCTGAGTTAATTAATGGGTACGCCTATTGTAAGGTGAAGTGTCTAATAGAGAAAACATGCCGTAACGACAACGGCTTAGACCCGGAAAGTTGTAACACTAACAAGACATCCAAGATATCAGTACCAATAGGGAGACTAATGTACCGCAGATACTGCAGACACTTATTTTTCACCTATGTTTGTAGCATTTAATAGGTTTTTTTATGTGTACGCCCGGGCGTTTTGACGTAATCGTAGCTACGCGCCTGCTTTTAGTGACGGTAACGAACACTGATCAATCTTATCAATCCCATTAAGAATACGACATTACAATAAAGGCAAACAGGGGAATCAGACAAGGCTGTCCTATTTCAGCTATTCTATACCTCATTCTTGTCGAAATTCTGTCAAATAAAATCAAAACGAACAACTCAATCCGCGGCTTTACATCTAAAAACCTAGAGAATGAAATTTAAAAAATCCAACATGCGGACGACATGACAATAGCATTAAGTGATACCGAGTCCCTGAAACAAGCGATTAAAACTCTTAACAGTTTCTGTGAATAAGCAGGTTTAAAAATAAACTTCACCAAATCAGAATACATTTTACTTGGAAACCTTAAAAACCAGTTTGAAACAGTAGAAGGAATTAAAGTAACTTAGAAAGCCGTAAAGTCTTTAGGCATTTATATAGGACAAGACGAAATGAAGGTTACAGTAAAAACTGGATGAAATTATATCGCGAAATTGAAATGTTATTTGAATCATGGAAAAGAAGAGCTTTATCTTTATTAGAAAACTTATTTATGTTGCAAGCATCTTAGAATTACCAAATACTAAGTTTATAAAAGACATGAATACCTGTCATTTAACTTTTTTGGAATAAAACATAGAATTAAAAGGAACACATTGAAAGGAGATATAAAGATGGTGTTATAGGTAAGTTGATCTAGAGTCTAAACTGAAAGCATTTTAAAAAAGCAATGTGGATTCCACGCCTTCTTACAAGTAAACATATCATTAAAAATATATAGAGAGTTTCTGCAAAGTATTGACATTATTTAGTTAACACTTCTGTGTGAGTATAGGCCAATCCGAAAACATGAGTTATCTTTCCTTGATCCGGGACGTAGTGCGCTTGCGTAACAGTAGTTTAAGACTTTCGGGTAGTATATTCGAGAAGAGTCATTATCAACAGTGCAGAAGGCCGCAAAGATATTGCTGTATAATTTTACAGTAATCACGCCAACAAATATTTTAACATTGATAAAAAAAATCCCAATGCATAGGTTTACTTCATGCACGTGAAAATAACCAACTTTGCATGTAAAGACAATAGAAAATCAATGTTGTAAGTAGATGAGGACCCTCCCCCCCCCCCGATAGAATGTTCTATCGTTAAAGTGAAGGGCCTGTCCCGAGACGCTGTTAGATTATTCTAACTACCCCCCCCCCTATTTTCCAAGATTGTACGTGTTTTATGACTGAAATTATAATACATGTATATACTATATTGCATACATTTCCTCAAAATCTTTAGCCTGTGTTTTAATACAGTCAGATTTATAATAGAATATCAGAAGTTACTTGTTCAATATCAATGTAGTACATTCATCAATAAATATGTCGGACTGACACCTCTGGATTTTGAAAATGTCCATCTCTTCGATTGGCGAGTAAAATTTATCCCAACCTGTACTTGTAAGTGAGAGGCCACTGACATATTTCTAGCTGTCTGTCCACAAACTTTATACAGTTTCAAATACAAGTATAACCATAAAGATATTCGTCGTCACAAACCATCTTTAAAATTACTTTTTCACATGCAATGTTTTGAAAATAAAATAACTTATAATTGAAAGCCCTGAATTTATAGTCGGCTAGAGTGTGTACCTGTAAATACAGCCATTTTGGGTAAATTATTTGGAGTTTTACTCAAATTATTATGTAAATTTGTGGCGAAAAGGGGGATCTAAATCTGTCATTGCAATTTCTGTTATGACACGATACGTGCCTATACATAATCAAGTACATTTCAAGGGGGCTAAAACGAGTAAAAGAGGGAAGATACAGAGACGTCAAAAGCATTCTATTCGGGGTTAAACTTACCTTTCCCCAGAGAGTACATCTCAGAATGTGCCAGCCCCCCCCCCCCCCCCCCTCCGGATCACACAGATCTATGAAAAATAATCTATATCAATCGAGCAATATTGATCAAAATTAATTTTAAAAAAATAATTTAATTAACTATTTTTCTGCATTTACAACATATCATTTGATATTAACAATTCCACGTTATGCAGCAGTGTACAAATGATTTGCACACAGAATGAACACGTCCAGGTACTTTGGAGAAAACTACCCAAACATTGTAGTCTGGTTTATTTTTGGAAGAGTCGATTGGTAGTTGTGGAATAATTTTAGCCCTGATAAAACAATGAGAGCGTTGATTTCCTAATTTAATTGGTTTTTTACTATTTTAAAAGTGGGGGGTGTTATGCAAGATCTTTGCACGTGTCGATCCTTGTGAGATACCATCATCTCTTGAGAATCAGAAGTTCTGTTCTGATTTCATACAAAATAATTATGCCAGTCGTAAGTAAGCAAATGAATGCCTGCGTGATTTCCAATTTAATTTTTAACCCCCCCCCCCCCCCCAATCACACCCGATTCGATCAAGAAATTCGTTTTTGTTTCCATTAACATTTTCTTACTATCTCGTACAAATGATTTCAACTGTTTTCGATTTTGAACAGCACCCATACTAATATAACTCTTATAATGTATGCGAAGTATGAGTGTGTTACTACCCAGAAGTTGTCATATTCACACTAAATGTAAGAATATAAAGAGAGATAACTCACGTTTTCGGAAAGGCCTATAAGATGATACAACATATCTTTAAAAAGTTTGAATTCATGTATGAATTTTCTAATATTCCCTATATCAAAGTACAAAATAAAACCAAAACTTTGTTTTTAAAGCAAAAAGCGAAAACGTTTTACTCAACTTTGATAAAACATAAATTTCAAAAGCCCACATTTTTGGATAGACATGGTCCAGTAGTATATAAGAGCCTGCAGTAGGGAAATCAATCAGTGTGATGGGAACAGCTCCAGAAGGGAAATCAATCAGTCTGATGGGAACAGCTCCAGAAGGGAAATCAATCAATCTGATGGGAACAGCTCCAGAAGGTAAATCAATCAGTCTGATGGGAACAGCTCCAGAAGGGAACTCAATCAATCTGATGGGAACAGCTCCAGAAGGTAAATCAATCAGTCTGATGGGAACAGCCCCAGAAGCGCGTAGAGGAGAGAGTAGGTAGGCAAAAAATAAAAATAAGTAATAGGCTAGGGTAAAAAAAAGAGCATTAGTGGAAATAGCTTAAGGAATTGCAGTGGGGTACTGGGTGCAATTATCCTGAATAAGGGTTAGGCACCCTGTACTATCACTAAGAAATAGGAATTTAGCTCAGAAACGCGGTGCAAGTAGCCCAGCCAGCGAACTGCCCTCTGTATATGATTAGAAACCCGAGATAAGTAACTCGGTACCAATCAACGCTCGGAGAGAGAAATAGAAACATTTATGTTAATGATCAATCAATCGCTCAAGTAGAGTAAAAGGAAAATTATAAATATATGACCCCATCTCTTGTCAAGAACCCGGTAACGCGTTACACTATTTATATAAAGAATTGTTACTCGCCATACCATCACAATATTCTTCCGGTTGACTGCACATGTATGTACGACTGCCTTATTTTCCTTAATAATTCATGCAGCATTACATAAACTATTAGGTCCTCCGTGGCCGAGTGGTTAGAGCATTGTGCTCAAAATCACACAACCTCTCACCTCTGTCGGCGCGGTTTCGAATGAGAAAGTGAGAAAGTTTCCCAGGTTACTTTTGGAAGGTCGGTGGTCTCTTCCCAGGTAAATTGTAACTGGGTTCTTTCTTCCATCAATAAAAACAGGGCACCACCATATAACTGAAAAATTATTGAGTGTGGCAGAAAACATAAAAAACAAACAAACACAAACATAAACTATAAAATATTTTATATAGTTTTGGATAATACATGTGCCTAATCCAGGAGGACCCTATCACCCCTGGTGAGAACTATAAAACGATGGGTTCTGAGGAGACCCTGATTGTAGCATGATAAATTTAATTTGAAAAAAATATTTTTACTTTCAAAAAATAGAAAAAAAGGCAAACATGGAATCCTGGACACACCAGAGGTGGGATCTGGTGTCTGGGAGGAGTAATCATCCCCTGTTCACTGGTCATACCCACCGTGGAAGTCTATGTGATGAAAAGGTATAAAGGTTATGATTATACCACACTTTTGTGTGATAATTCCTAGCTATATATCGAGGTATTTGATGAGGAAATTTATACAAAATGAATATTCATCAAACATTGTACATGTCACTTCAAATGATACACAATAAATATTAATCAACATTTTACGTGTCACTTTAAATTAAAAAAAAAGAGGCTGAACCAGTCTGAATCACATTTCCTGTTTGTGAAAGTAAATAAATAATAAATCAACATTCGGAAATATTTCATTTTTCAGGAGAGCTTATGATACTTGCCTTGGTAATGTAATTTTTATATTGTGTATAATAATGCGTTGTACGTACAATTTGGTGTGGCTGTTGAATGGTTTACTTGTGATATCAGATGCTCAGACACAGATTCCTGGAGACTGCTCAAAGTATGTTAACATTCTATTATATGTTACTACCTTTATGGTTGTATACATTCTGTTTTTGAAGATATTCATTGCTTTATAAAAAAATTCCTCCAAACAGTAAAGGCGAACCTCTACAATGTTGTCGAAATTACAAAAGACGTGTTGACGCATGTGAAGGTAATTATCAAAATATTATCTGAGAATTCTGAACTGTTTGGACTGTTTCCAATCATGGTAGTATATACATAATGTAAGTAATATCTTCTGACAGAATGTTGGCCAGGCACCTTTGGCATAGATTGTAAGGAGGACTGTCCTGATGGGTTCTATGGACGTTTATGTGCAGAAGTCTGTGATTGTTCTTCGTGTGACAAGGTCTCTGGGTGTCAGCCGAATTCAACTCAGATTGGTAAGAAAAACATTTCTGAGTATTTTTCAGTACCATTACCCTCGATTCGCACACGTTTGAAATTCACATTGAGAATTTCATAATTCTAACCAATAAGCTTTACAAATCCACTTTTATCTTAAACCAAGGTTAGATAATGCCCCTAGAAAGAATCTTCATCCCATGTTGATTGGGCAAACCCGCTTTGAGCCCTCTACATCTTTGACAGATTTTAATTGATCACATAAAACTACCAAGATTTAATATAGATACGTGTACCTATGTCAATCAGATTTAAAACTCATGGATTTCAGATGCTAAGGATATCAATCGGATTACAGAAACAACAAAACAAGAAAATTCCTATAATAGGGCTGTGATTATTGCTTCATCACTGACAGGAAGTCTGACTTTCATAATAATAGTTATCGTCATCTACCGCAAACAGAGGTAAAATATAAATACTTCATGAGGCATTGGATGAGAACTTCTGAATCATTTGATCAAATACGTTAATTTTGTGGTTTCTGAAAAGAAGTTTATTTTTTGTTTGCGGAAATATCAATGATTTCTATACTTTTTGATAGCATATAAAATATCATGAAGACTATCTTGTGATGCTAATCATGTTTTCCGAAGAATCCACAAGTATTTCTATATTGTTTAAAACGCCATTCATTAAATTCTTTTAAAGATGCTTCCTTTTTATTTTGAATTGTCGCTTTTTCCTATCATTAAGATTAACAATAGTCTTTTCTTATATTACAGCAGAAATAGAATCTTAATAAGTCCAGACTCATCAATTAATAAAGGTGATACTAACTTATATTCCGTATCAAAGATTTTTAAAGAAGATATATACGATAGAATGAAGTAAATGTTTTTCTAGAAAATTCATCAAACTATACATTCAGGCGGTGTACCAGCCAGAACGACACCATTTGATGAATTTCCTCAACTCAGTCCATCCTCCAGTAATGCAACTGACGGTGGTGGTCCAGCATCAACATTTCACGGCGGGAATTTTGAACTGTCAGACCCTCAGATGTGTTGGCAGCAAAACGATTTTGCTGATAATTTAATGAATTCAAAAGATAATAGCCATGCTAAACTGTCGACTCTAGACAGTGAGTACAGTCATCTCAACATGGATATGGGCGATTACAACAGATTAAGTCTGACAATCAAAAACAGTCAGGAAACTGATGAGGACTATTACTCTGCACAGACTTCTAACAGTTGTTGGAAGAATACAGAATGGGGGTTTTCATCGAGAAACAATGAGAATGGATGTTTATTAACAGAAAAGGAATGCAGCAGCGCTCTAAACAAATATTCACAAAGAGAAGATATGTTCGAAACCCCAAGTATTCCAGAACAGGGAAATTCTAAAATCAGTATGACGAAGAAAGATGGAATTTCATCAGTAAAGGGGAAGATAAATGCAATGTACTTGGAAGAATTGTCAAGAAAACTAAATGGCTTTAAACCGAAAGCTCAATATATTGAATTCAATTATTCAGTTTAGTGTAAAGTTGCATTCACGCGTGAAGAACCTTATACAAAAAGAAAAATACTGAGATTCAAATTAGATGGTCGTTATAACGATATAATTGATCAATACAACCTATCGTTGAGTGAAGTGTTGACTGACATGCTTCATACCGATTGTAAGGCCGTTCTTGGCACACTGATTTTGACTACGGATAAATCCGTTTACGGGTTCAGGATATGGGGTGTGACCGATCGAAAGGGGATGCTTACTCCTCCTAGGCAACTGATCCCACCTATGGTGTGTCCAGGAGTCCGTGTTTGCCCAATCTCTATTTTGTATTGCTTATATGACTTATGATATTAATCACTGTCCGTTATCTTCACATTTCATTCAGGAGAACCTCAAACATAGAAATACCGGATTACAGAAAAACCTCATACAGAGAAACACTGACATAAGTCTTGTTTCCTTTCGAAGAGGTTGATGGCATCAATAGATAAATATTAAAGATTCACTTTGTTTTACAAACTTTATAACATAGAATTTTGAATTAGCACTAACAGGATTGTGCTTTTTAAAATCATATAATCTATATAGGGTTTTCCCATAAAACATTGTTTTAGTATGTATACAGCATACCACACCTAAATCAGTGGATTTCTGGGTTATGACTTCGAGGATATATTAAATATTTAGATATTCCTCTGTATATTTCCCAATAATCTACACCACGAACCTTTTATTCCACAACAAAACCAAGTGTCTTTAGAAGTGGGAGTCGTGGTTCTTTCTGGTGAGACCTTGCAAACTGAGGTCCCGTGTTCTGGTAGGCGTTGACACAATGAAACCACCTAATCGTAGCGCCCCGAGCACCACGCATAGGTCTCAAATTAAAGCACTTCATTTGCAGCTGGTGCCACATCCATACGAGTGGAAAACTTCAAAGGGAGGTAAGAACCAATTCAAAACATGCGGGCTTTTTTAATAATCGTACAAATAACATGAAACAAGTTTGCAGATATATTTTCACAACACGTTTGTCTTAATATATGTTTTTAATTTTCATACTTCATATTCTGACGTTCCATTAATAAAATAGTTTATCATTTACATTGCTTATCTAGAGCATAACAGGAAACAAATTTGTTCGTTAATAATTTGTACAGTCACGAAAATTGGACTTTGTGATATTACACATTTTAGATCAAATTACATAAAATACATATGATAAATGACACTCATTATGACATCTCATAAACACTACAAATATCTACTCAGTCATTGACATCTCCGAAAGTGATTTGAACCGCCATCTGTTGTACGTTTTAGCTGGTAGTAACTAGAGATTCACATTGTACCCAATGATGATCCCCTGGGAATGCCGGTTAGAATAGGTCCTCGATACCTCTTGCGTGTCGTAAGAGGCGACAAAATGGGACGGTCCTTCGGATGAGACGGCAGTAACCGAAACGCCATGTCACAGGAGGTACGGCTCGATACCGATCCCTTCCTGCTCAAAGTCTTTAAGCGCCGAGCATAGGGCTAAATTTTGCAGTCCTTCACCAGCAATGGTCTGTATATTAATAAAACAATCTCGAGTGGGACATTAAACAATATACAACCAACCAATCAATGAATATCCATCCAACATATTTAGGATGACAAAGAATCGTTCCGTTAGAATACCGAGCTTGCAAGTAAACAGTTATCATTCAAATTTGTTTCCCTTATTAGTAAACAGCTCTAGATTAAACTTTTTGTCTCGCTCACTAGTGAATGATTCTACTGTTTAAAGTCGTCGTCTCATTTACCACTGGAAACTTCAGTATTAAAGTTGTTGTTTCGCTTGCTCTAGATTAAACTAGTGGTTTTGCTTGCTAGTGAACAGTTTTAAAGTTAACTTTAAATTGTTTTACTACGGATTACTCCGTTCACTTGATCAAGATATGAAAGGTAAATATGATCAAACACAGACCACTGGATATACCAGATGTATACTACTCATGGTGAGTGTCACCAGTTGACCGGGAATCTGTACTCCTCCTACGCACCTTTGGTGTGTTCAGGTGGCCATATTTCCTCTTAATTATTGCATTCCTTATAGGAGTTATGAGATTGATTACTGTTCGCTCTCTCCGCCTTTTCATCAAACTTTCATTATGGTATATTTTCCTACGTTTTGGAACATCGTTAATAATGATCAAAGATTCTCTCTCTCTCCTTTCTCTCTCTCTCTCTCTCTCTCTCTCTCTCTCTCTCTCTCTCTCTCTCTCTCTCTCTCTCTCTCTCTCTCTCTCCGTTCGTGTGTGTTGTAAACATTTGAAGATTTGCAATTTCGAAATTTTGTCTTTTATACATGTAACACTTGTTGCGTATTGGGGCACTTTCGAATTTTTCCACACATTTGAGATTCTGCTCCAAGCGTTTGGTGGAGGAGCAATCACTATCTATGTTTTTGTCTCATGTTTGATGCGGTCATAACATGAGCGGGGACCAAATTCATGACCCCCACGTTAAGAAGCGAGTGTCCTAACACTGAGTGACATCCACCGCTAAGGATGGAATTTAACTCATTTCAATATCGACATGTTATAATATACTTGAATTTTTATTACATGGATATTTATCGTGTTTTTTTACACTTGCATGTCAACTCAGAAAAAATCATGGACCTGCATTCATACCTTTCTCATTCATGTGCGTGCGTACGTCTGATTTCTTGTGAACATTACGAGAAGTTAGTAATTATTACCAAAATCAAACAGATTCCTTACTACATCACATCCATATATATTTTCAAAAATATTAACCCAGGCCTGTCCATCATTGAGAAGTATCTTAGTCCTAGATGTAAGGAGAAGATAACGAACAATGATCACTCTCGTAATTCCTATAAGCAAATAAGCATCCCCTTTCGACCGATCGCTATATCTTGATCAGGTAAAAGGAATTATCTGTTGTCAAAATCAGTGTACCAAGAATGCCCTAACAATCGGTATGAAACACATCAGACAGCATTGACTCAATGGTAGATTGTATTGACGAACTACATCGTTATTACGACCATAGAATTTGCGAAATACTGACTTTAAACAAGGTTGTGAAACTCCAGCACCATCAACTTGTTTGTCAGTAGCGTGCCTCAATTTAAAAACTGATCACACTCAGAACAAGCTATTGCGTTTGGAATCAGTTGAGAGATATAAACACCATTAGCAGCTGATAATGGAATATTGCTACATAAATATGGGAAGTTGACGATGCAGAAGCTGAAATCATCCCGTATGTCATAAAGTTGAGTTGTTAGTTTGACGTTAATATCTACTTTCAATAAAATATTAAGTTTGAAGAGTAAATGGACGACTCTTTGGTGTCTTTTATTTCGAGTTCACAGGGATATGTCGAATCGACATATATGAATGAAAAGTATTATTGTTAACTCATGCAATTCATATGATAAGGATATCAATCGGATAACAGAAACAGCAAAACAAGAAAATTCCTATATTAGAGGCGTGATTATTGCTTCAACGCTGACAGGAAGTCTGACTTTCATAATAATAGTTATCGTAATCTACCGCAAACAGAGGTAAATATATATACTACATGTTACATAGGATGAGCACTTCTGAATTATTTGATAAAATACGTTAATTTTGTGGTTTCTGAAAAGAAGAATACATTTTGTTTGCGGAAATATCAATGATTTCTATACTTTTGATAGCATGTAAAATATCATGAAGACTATCTTGAGATGTTAATCATGCTTTATGAATAATTCACAAGTATTTCAATATTGTTTAAAACGCCCATCATTAAATTCTTTTAAAGATGCTTCCCTTTTCTTTCGAATTGTCGGTTATCATTAATATCAACAATAGTCTTTTCTTATATTACACCAGAAACAGAATCTTAATAAGGTAAGACTCATCGATTCATAAAGATGATACTAACTTATATTCCGTATCAAAGATTTTTAAAGAAGATATATACAATAGAATGAAGTTTCTGTTTTTCTAGAAAATTCATTAAACTATACATTTAGGGGGTGTACTAGTCAGAACAACACCATTGGGTGGATTTCCTCAACTCAGTCTATCTTCCAGTAATGCAGCTGGCGGTGGTGGTCCATCATTAGCATTTCACGGCGAGTATTTTGAACTGTTAGACTCTCAGATGTGTTGGCAGCAAAACGATTTTGCTGAAAATTCTATGAATTCAAACGATAATAGCCATGTTAAGCTGTCGACTCTAGACAATGTGTACAATCATCTCAAGATGGATGTGGGCGATTACAACATATTAGGTCTGACAATCTGATGCACCGCATCCTACCAAATTAACAGATCCAAAACTGGAAAACTCTTATTAGATTTCGTGAAATAAAGAATTATTCAAACCCTAATAAGATTGATTGTATCTTGCTTAACGTCTCTCTGGAGAATTTTTCACTCATATGTAGACGTCACCAAGACCGGTGAAGGGCTTCAAATTTAGGCCTTTGCTCGGTACTTACGGCCTTTGAGCAGTGTGGGTTTTTTTTTTTACCGTGCCACATCTACTGTGACACGGGACATCCGCTTTTAAAGTCATCTACGAGGACCCGTGACATTCACACCTGATGCCGAGCATTTGGGGATGGAACTGTCACTACCTGTTTGAACGACTTCGGTCTGTCGCAGCCGGGATACGAACCCCGGCCTTCCCCATGCAGGGCGAACGCTCTAACCAGTACGCCACCGCGTGTGTTTCCTTTCATTTTTCTTATGACATGCATTTTTTATATGTACCGAGCTGTGTATGGCCAAGACCACACTGAAAAACCTTCCCGATTAAAACATATCGAAGTGCTAACGCATGCGCAGTAGTTCCCAACATCATCAGGCGTACTTATTCTGTTACTTCAATATATTTCTGTTATAAATAAACGTTCAATCTATTTTTAATGCAAATGTTTTGAAGCATATAAGTTAATTTTCTAAACCAATTCAGCTTCATTGATAATAATTCTTTATGCTTTGGAAGATAAACAATGAGTCGTAATGCTTTGAAAGTTTATTTCATAATTGATTAAACAAGTGCTAGCAGGATGTCCTCATTTAAACTCTTCCCATTCTCCGTATCCAAGCTGAAATAAAAAGGAACGATGTGATGTAAATTATTACGATCTCGACATGTTATAGAGTACTTGTAATTTCTATAAGACGGTTAGCTATGGTGTTTATTTGTTTGTTACGTTTCAGTTTCTCCTCCACATCAACACAAAAAACATCTGAAAGGTGAAGATAACGAACAGTGATCAATCTCATAACTCCCACAATAAATACAAAATAGACGTCAATACGTGCAGGCACTATTCTTCCCAAAGGCCTTCCACTTGATACATACAATTATATATAAAAAGTATCAAAAACACGAGCTCAAGGTTATGTAACAAGCTTCAGTCTATATCACTTAATATAATTGAATATCAGTAATAAACAATCAAAAACTTTATTATTCCAGATTGCGATTAAAAGACAAATGAATAGAATTTTTATAAGTAAAACATGCTTAAATAGTGGTACGGCAGCTGATAATGTATTTCTCAACATTATTGTTAACACAATGTTGAGACTGGGAGAGCCTTATGTATTGGGGTAGTTTCTTCCACAGGTTTACACCTGAGTATTGTAAAGAGGTCTTGAATAATTGGACTTAATAGGACTTATCACGACATACCTACACAATGAATCTGTTCTAACACAGTCATAAGACTTATCCAGATATACCTACACAATACATCTGTTCTAACACGGCCATAGGACTTATCACGACATACCTACCCAATACTTTCTGTTCTAACACAGCCATAGGACTTATCACAACAATCCTACACAATAGTTATGTTCCAATACTTTTAAAATATTTATTCTCGTTCTTCATTTGCTATGTAAGAGTTGTAATTTTGACAGATTGTCCTAGAGATATTCCTTCTACACATTCAGGCTCCATTAAGACAATGACATGGAAGTAAAAGACCATACCTTTCCTGTAAGACTTCATAAAAGATGAAGATAACGAACAGTGATTAATCTCATCTTTTGCAGTAAAGTTTTCTTACATAGTGATTTGGGGAAGTCTTGTTACGTTTCGACACAATACTAATGAGTATCCCCTTGTATAAAAAGAAAATATTCACTTTGTAAATGTAAAAACGAAAAAAAAAATACGAAAAAAATACGATCAAAGATGTACTTGTCATTTGTTTTCTCCTTTCTCCTTCGTATTGTGATGATTAATATTTATAGTAAATTAAGTCCATGTCTTCCAAACGGAAGCGATTTATGATAGAATAGTCCAAAGATCTGCTCGCCAATTTTGGATAGACATGGTCCAGTGGTATATAGGAGCCTGCAGTAGGCAAATCAATCAGTCTTTGTTCCAGCTCCAGAAGCGAGTAGAGAAAGGAGTAGGTAGGCAAAAAATAGAAATCAGCAATAGGTTAGGGTGAAAACAAATAAACATTTGTGGAAATAACTTTAGGAATTGCAGTGGGATACTGGGTGCAATTATCCTAAATAAGGATTAGGCACCCTGTACTATCACTAAGAAATAGAAACTTAGCTCAGAAACGCGGTGCAAAGAGCCCAGCCAGCGAACTGCCCTCTGTATATGATTAGAAACCCGAGATAAGTAACTCTGTACCAGTCAACGCTCAGACAGAGAAATAGAAACATTTATGTTAATGATCAATCAATAGCTTAAGTAGAGTAAGAGGAAAATTATAAAATTTAATATATGACCCCATCTCTTGTCAAGAACCCGGTAACGCGTTAGAGTATTTATATAAAGATTTGTTACTCGCTATACCATCAGCATATTCTTCCGGTTGAGTACACATATATGTACGACTGCCTAAATTTCCTAAATAATATATGCAGCATTACATTAACCATAAAATGTTTTATATATTTTTGGATAATACATGTGCCTAATCCAGGAGGACCCTATCACCCCTGTTGAGGACTATCAACAGGGGTTTCTGAGGAGACTTTACCCTGATTATAGTATGATAAATGCAATTTGGAAAAAATTATTTATACTATCAAAAAATAGAAAGAAAGTCAAACATGGACTCCTGGACGCTGTTTCATCAACAAGTGTAAATTTTCAACTAACTAAGTCTTACACCGACTACGTAAATCTAGTTACGTATAATCTTAGTTTAGCGCAAACCGCGTTTCACGAAACGACGTAAATACATGCGTACATTACTACTCGACTAAATTTTCAACTAAGCTTACGTGCTTAGTTACCACGTCCTGAGCATGCGTACATCATACTTTCTTTTTTCACTTGTCGTCTCGACCAAAATAATGAATAAAAAGAACGCAAAGAAAATGCACAAGCGGAATTGCTTGGAGACAGAGGTGGCCATGCTGGCAGAGGCAGTTAAATTTTCCTATACCATACTATTTGGGCATTGCATACTAAATCAAACATATCAATCCATAAACAAAATTTGTTTTTATCTAGGCCTATATAGGCCTATGTACATGTATATATATTCTGCATCTCTTCTTCTACAAAAAGTAGTTGTTTTATGATTTCAAAGGTTATTATATTTTAAGTGCATGTAGGTCTACACGATACATCTACATTGTATATAGATATTAACTATACATTTATACTTTAATTGGATAATTAATGTAGACTCATAGGCCCAAATGTGTTTGAACAAATTGAATATGTATGCATATTTTACAGTTTGCAATTATATACAGGCACGTACCATCGTTTTGCAAAGTGACTGGGGGGGGGGTTGCAGCTGGGACATAAATTAGATGTTGGCTTTTCAAATAATCTTTTGTCCTATCTGCAAAATCCTTATTCGGAGGTGGGGTGTAGTGGGTGGTGTTGGAATCTTTTGCAGTGATTTCCACATTCTTTCTCTCTCTCAGGTTTCATTTTCTTCAATCGTGGGGGTGCTAGAGTCTTCTACCATGATTGCCTCAAAACATTTTCCTACAAACATCATGTGTGTGGGGGGTGGGGGGGTGGGTGTTAGACTTCTGCTATTAATGCTCATGATCATACCTCACTAAATAGTTTTTATTCATAAATACCTCTCATTCACTTACTGTACAAAATTTTAAAAAATCGTATTGTTAAAAAAAGTGGAGTAGCAACGCAGGGTGCCCCCCTCCCATTCACTCCGATTCGTACCTGATGTACATGTACATGTAGATATTTTTCTTTATTTGATAACATAAAATCTATATCTGCACGGATTATCCTGCACATCACTTATCACCGAAATTTGTCAAGTATCAGACTGTTACGAAGACCTTTTTTTTTTTTTTAATTTGGAAGAACTTTATTATCATAATATAGTTATATGATGTATCTGTTAAGACGGGATATTCTTTTCAAGATTTAAGATATACAATGGAAAATAGTCGATCTTAAAGTCACTGTTCATGAAATATACACTACACTCCCGTAAATCCACCCACCATACGACAGAGATCGAATTGAATCGGGTTCGCTAGTCATTTGTTCCAAGTTAGTCAGAGCGGAAGTTTTGAAGAGATTTATAAATAGCCTACATATAATACAACAAAGTGAATGTTCCCTTTACGGTGGACTACTTTACAAAGGGATTTAGGAATGACATTGTACATTCATCATTCATGTACAGATAGATACGTGTGAGAAATAATCATACAATAAAGACAAGCCATAAATTTACTAGTTTTCAAAGGGAAGAAACCCTTATAGCCTTACATATTTATCGTTGTAAACGTCTAAAAGCATCCTGTCTAGAAAAAAATGATCACGACGCAAAGCTCGTCGGTAAAAATTCCATATATATTTACAAACAGCTAACAGTCGGCCATGAGTTTTGCTTCCGTAGGTACTTACGTATGGGTTCGACCTGACGTAGTGTTTCTACTAGTTAGTAGAAAACTTGCGTAAATTCTAATCTTACGCCATTTGATGAAACGGACTTACGTAAAGTATTTAGTCTAGTCAGAAAGTTACGCCAAACCAAGCTTATGCAACAAGTTACGATGTTTGATGAAACGGCGTCCTGGACACACTAGTGGTGGTATCTGGTGTCTGGGAGGAGTATACATCCCCTGTTGACTGGTCATACCAACCGTGGAAGTCTATGTGTTGAAAAGGTATAAAGTTTATGAATTATAGCACAGTTTCGTGTGATAATTCTTAGGTATATTTCAAGGTATTTGATGATGAAATATACGCAATGAATATTCATCAAACATTTTACGTGTCACTTCAAATGATACACAATGAATAGTCATGAAACATTTTACGTGTAACTTCAAATGATACACAATGAATAGTCATCAAACATTTTACGTGTCACTTCAAGTAATACACAATGAATATTCATCAACATTTTACGTGTCACTTCAAATGAGAAGGAAGCTGAACCAGTCTGAATCACATGTCCTGTTTGTGAAAATAAATAAATAATAAATTAACGTTCGGAAATATTTCACTTTTCAGGAGAACTTATGATACTAGTATTGGTAATGTAATTTTTATATAGTGCATAATAATGCGTTGTACGTACAATTTGGTGTGGCTGTTGAATGGTTTATTTGTGATATCAGATGCTCAGACACAGATTACTGGAGTCTGCTCAAAGTATGTTAACATTTTATAGTATGTTTTTACATGTACCTTTAGGATTTTTATATACATAGTCTGACGTGTTTCATACCGATTGTTAAGCCGTTCTTGGCACACTGATTTTGACTGCGGATAACTCCGTTTACCTGATCAGAATATGGGGCTCACGGCGGGTGTGACCGGTCAACAGGGGATGCTTACTCCTCCTAGGCACCGGATCCCACCTCTGGTGTGTCCAGGGGTCCGTGTTTGCCCAGCTATCTATTTTGTATTGCTTGTAGGAGTTATGAGATTGATCACTGTTCGTTATCTTCACCTTGCATGTATTCTGTTTTTAAATTCTCCATTCATTGCTTTATGAAAACTTTTCCTCCAAACAGTAAAGACGAACCTCTACAATGTTGTCGAAATTACAAAAGACGTGGAGATTCATGTGAAGGTAAATATCAAAATATCATCTGAGAATTCTGAACTTACTGAATTCGTTTTATTATGGTAATAGATGTATTACATAAGTAATGTCTTCTAACAGAATGTTGGCCAGGCACGTTTGGCATAGATTGTAAGGATGGCTGTCCTGACGGTTTCTATGGACGTTTTTGTATAAAAGTCTGTGATTGTTCCTCATGTGACAAGGTCTCTGGGTGTCAGCCGAATTCAACTCAGACTGGTCAGAAAAATATGTCATAGTAGTTTTCAGTGTCATTTCTCTCGATTTCCACACGTTTGAGTTTCACATTGAGAATTTCATAATTCTAACCAATAAGCTTTACAAATCCACTTTTATCTTAAACCAAGATTAGATAATATCCCTAGAAAAAATATTCATCCCATGTTAATTAGACACACACGCTGTCAGCCCTCTTCATATTTGACAGATTCTATTTCATCATATAAACTACCTAGATTTAATATAAGTACCTATGTCAGAGAATTTTTATCAGATTTAAAACTCATGTATTTCATATGCTAAGGATATCAATCGGATTACAGAAACAACAAAACAAGAAAATTCCTATAATAGAGTTGTGATTAATGCTTCATCACTGGCAGGAAGTTTAACTTTCATAATAATAATAATCGTCATCTACCGCAAACAGAGGTAAAAGATAAATACTTCATGTGGTATTGGATGAGCGCTGGGCGAATCTTCTGAATTATTTGATAAAATACGTTGATTTTGCGGTTTCTGAAAAGAAGTTTATTTTTTGTTTGCGGAAATATCAATGATTTCTATACTTTCTGAGAGCATGTAAAATATCATGAAGACTCTTGTGATGCTAATCATGTTTTCTGAATAATTCACTAATATTTCTATTTTGTTTAAAACGCCCATCATTAAATTCTTTTAAAGATGCTTCCTTTTTCTTTCGAATTGTCGGTTATCATTCATATTAACAATATTCTTTCCTTATATTACAGCAGAAATAGAATCTTAATAAGTCCAGACTCATCGATTCATAAAGGTGAGGATCACTTATATTCCGTATCAAAGATTTTTAAAGAAGATATATACGATAGAATGAAGTTTCTGTTTTTCTAGAAAACTCATTAAACTATACATTCAGGTGGTGTACTAGCCAGAACGACACCATTGGGTGGATTTTCTCAACTCAGTCCATCTTCCAGTAATGCAACTGATGGTGGTGGTCCAGCATTAACATTTGAAGGCGGGAAATTTGAACTGTTAGATCCTCAGATGTGTTGGCAGCAAAACAATTTTGCTCATAATTCAATAAATTCAAAAGATAATAGCCATGCTAAGCTGTCGACTCTAGACAGTGTGTACAATCATCTCAAGATAGATGTGGACGATTACAACATAATAAGTCTGACAATCAACAACAGTCAAGAGACTGATGAGGAATATTACTCTGCACATACTTTTAGCAGTTGTTGCAAGAATACAGAATGGGGGTGTTCATTGAGAAACAAAGAGAATGGATGTTTATTGTCAGAAAAGGAGTGTAGCAGCACTTTAAACAAAACTTCACAAAGAGAAGATATACTTGAAACCCACAGTGTCCCGGAACCAGAAAATTTTAAAATCAGTGTGATGAAGAAAGATGGAATTTCATCAGTAAAGGGGAAGATAGATGCAATGCTTTTGGACGAATTGTCAAAAAAACTAAATAGCTTTAAACCGAAAGCTCAAGATATTCAATTCAATGATTCAGTTTAGTGTAAAATTGCATTGGTGCATGAAGAACATCATACAAAGAGACAAATAGGAGATTCAAATTAGATGGTCGTTATAACGATGTAGTTCGTCAAAACAACCTATCGTTGAGTCAAGTGCTGTCTGACGTGCTTCATACCGATTGTTAGGCCGTTTTTGGCACACTGATTTTGACTACGGATAACTCCGTTTACGTGTTCAGGATATCGGGCTCACGGCGGGTGTCACCGATCGACAGGGGGTGCTTCCTCCTCGTACGCACCTGATCCCACCTATGATGTGTCCAGGAGTCTGTCTTTGTCCAACTCTCTATTTTGTATTGCTTATATGAGTTATGAGATTGTTCACTGTTCGTTATCTTCACCTTTCATTTAGGAGAACCTCAAACATAGAAATACCGGATTACAGAAAAACCTTATACAGAAAAACACTGACATAAATCTTGGTTCCTTCCGCAGAGGTCGATAGCATCAATAGATAAATATTAAATATTTCACTTTGTTTTACAAACTTTATAACATAGAGTTTTGAATTAGCACTAACAGGATTTCACTTTTTAAAATGATATAATTTATACAGGGTTATCCCATAAAACATTGTTTTAGTATGCATACAGCAAATCACACCTAAATCAGTGGATTTCTGGGTTATGAGTTCGTGTATATACTAAATATTTAGATATTCATCTGTATAGTTCCCAATAATCTACATCACGAACCTTTTATTCCACAACAAAACTAAGTGTCTTGTGACAGTTTTGGTTTAATTAACATTTAAATTGTTAATTCATTACCTATGTTTATGCTATTATACATCCTGTAGATCATCATTTTTGTGTAAAGTCTGAATCTGATGTAAATTGTTCACTTTACAATTTTTCTCACATGTACTGTTTATACTGTTGAATTTGCCTCCATCTTGTCAATCATTCCAAAGTTAATTTGTTTTCTAACTTTTCATTGGTTTAAAGCTAGTGCCTTAAACTCGCCAGAAATCGTTTTAGATTTTCACCCTGCAGTTTTCAAAGTCTCTTAGTTAGAGTCATTTTCATTGGTTAGAGTTAGTATATAAACAGTGACAGTGGCAGTTTCAAGTCACTTTGCTAGGGGCTAAAAAACCCGCAGGTTCGTGCTCTCTCTATTCTTCTCTTCTTCTCTTAGGTTAAATCCCCGACTGCTCGTGCAATCTTATTTTTTATCTGTTTAGGAAATGGTCTAAATTCTTTAAGATGTAATTTAGTCCCTGGATAGAGTCAGACTGGTTCAAGGTTGAATTAGATATACCTTTACAACTTTACTTTATATAGCATTGTAGTTATTTTTTTATGTAGAAATATTACTGAGCTTAGTGCCTCTTTGATACTTAGGAATTTACATACAGTTTTGCTGGTATAGCGAGCCACCATGTGCTTTAGGGTTTGTTAGGTGTTGTATGGAAGCCTATTCCCTTTTCCTTTAATATTTTTAGGCCATAATATTTTCATTTTCCCCTTATTAATTTTTGTTATTTAAATTCATTTTGGTTATTAATTACTCAGTGGTCAATTCATCTTCGTTTTCTAACTCATTGACCTTTCTATCTTGTTTACATTTTTGGAGATTATTTTGAAAACTTATATGTTATTTGTTGTCAATCAAATTATTCAGTATTATACTATAATAAATGATCTGTTAAAACTTTCAAACTCTCTTCTTATTCCAGGGTGTTGCTCATAATCTAGGAATCTTATATCTGAACCTGGGTTGAACAAAAATAGGACCAGTCATTGTAAATTGACATTGTCAGTGGATTTAGTCTGTTCCTTAGTATTACGCCCTTCAGTACAGAGTTTAAGGGTACTTTGATAGTTTTTATGCTTTGGGCAGACTGAGTACACTTTGCGGCCGGAAACAGACTGGTTCCCGTTACAGTCTTTAGAAGTCGGAGTCATGGTTCTTTCTGAAGAGACCTTGCAAACCGAGGTGCCGTGTTCTGGTAGGCGTTGACACAAGAAAACCACCCACTCTTAGCGCCCCGAGCACCACACATACGTCTAAAATTAAGGCACTTCATTTGCAGCTGGTGACACCTCAATACGAGTGGAAAAACTTCAAAGGGACGTAAAAACCAATTCCAAGCATGCCGGGTTTTTTGTAATCATCGCGCAAATAACATGAAATAAATTTGCAGATATATTTTCACAACACGCTTGTCTTAATCAATATATTTTTTTAATTTTCATACTTCATATTTATCATTTACATTGCTTATTTAGAGCATAACAGGAAACAAATTTGTTCGTTAATAATTTGTACAGTCACAAAAATTGGACTTTGTGATATTACACTTTTTAGGTCAAATTACATAAAATACATAAAACTGATGAAATGATTCTTCAAATCATTCAAATACTCATTATGACATCTCATAAACACTACAAATATCTACTCAGTAATTGACATCTCCGAAAGTGTATTTGAACCGCCATCTGTTGTACGTTTTAGCTGGTAGTAACTAGAGATTCGCACTGTACCCAGTAGAGATCCCCTGGGAATTCCGGTTAGAATAGTTCCTCAGTACCTCTTGCGTGTTGTACATGTAAGAGGCGACAAAATGGGGGGCGGTCCTTTGGATGAGACCGCAGTAACTGAGACTCCGTGTCACAGGAGGTGCGGCTCGATAGAGATCATTCCCTGCTCAAAGTCTTAATACGCCTACAATGGTCCCTATATCAGTAAAACAATCTCGAGTGGGACATTAAACAATATACAACCTATCAATCTATGAATATCCATCTAACATATTTAGGATGACAAAGAATCATTCCGTTAGAATACCGAGCTTGCAAGTAAACAGTTATCATTCAAATTGGTTTCCCTTATTAGTAAACAGCTCTAGATTAAACTTTTGTCTCGATAACTAGTGAATGATTCTACTGTTTAAAGTCGTCGTCTCATTTACCACTGGAAACTTCAGTATTAAAGTTGTTGTTTCGCTTGCCCTAGATTAAACTTGTGGTTTTGCTTGCTAGTGAACAGTTCTAAAGTTAATTTTAAATTATTTTACTACGGATTACTCCGTTGACCTGACCAAGACATGAAAGGTAAATATAACAAAAAATAGAGTTGGGCAAACACGGACCACTGGATATACCAGATGTATAATGCTCATGGTGAGTGCCACCGGTCGACAGGGGATGTATACTCCTCCTAGGCACCTGATTCCAACTTTGGTGTGTCCAGGTGGCCATGATTGTTCTTAATTATTGTATTTCTTATAGGAGTTATGAGATTGATTACTGTTCGCTCTCTCCGCCTTTTCATCAAACTTCCATTATGATATATTTTCCTACGTTTTAGAACATCGTTAAAAATAATCAAGGATTCTCTCTCTCTCTCTCTCTCTCTCTCTCTCTCTCTCTCTCTCTCTCTCTCTCTCTCTCTCTCTCTCTCTCTCTGTTAGTGTGGTGTAAAAATTTGAACATTTTCAAATTCGAAATTTTCTCTTTTATACTGTAACACTTGTTCCGTATTTGGGGTACTTTCGAATTTTTCCACACATTTCAGAAAAAGCGCCAATCGACATATGAATGAAAAGTATTATTGTTAACAGATAAAACATCGTCGATATATCTAAATGTCAAATTGAAGGCCACAGCTAGATATTTTTTTCTTGTCACGCTTTGATCCCAAAATACATTAAAACAATTCTCTTGTCAAGATAGATATATCACTGTGCTTGGGGTTTGGTAGAGAAATAAAAAGATTATTAAGTTTTGGTAAAATCAATGTTTTTGCAACTGACCCTACCTATAGAGGTTAATTTTTTTCTATTCCATTTTTGAAGAAGTGCATAGAGTTTTGCAACAATTACTTTTTGGAGGAATGTACTGGAGTGATTCCCAAACGTATGGATACGGTACATGCCCATAATTCAATCCTTGTTATTCCTAAATGGGTTAACACTAAAATTAAAGTTGATAAAAAGTGTTTCATACCAATTGTTAAGCCGTTCTTTACAGACTGATTTGGACAGGGGGTGCTTACTCCTCCTAGACACGCTTATATACGCGAATCGGTCTGCTGTTGAAATGCTCCTAATTTCTGATTCTTTTAATGATTTTCAGTGATTAATCTCATGACTCCTATAAGCAATATAAAATAGAGACTTAGGCTAACACGGACCCCTGGATAGATCTGAAGTTGTCGTTTCATTTATGAGTGAAAATCTCTATCTTAAAGTTATTGTCATGCTTGTTTGTCGACAGCTCTAGACTAAACTTTATTCACTTGTTAATGAACAGTTCTAGGTAGAACTTCTCGTCCTACTAGCTAGTGAGTAGCTCAATTTAAACTTATTACCCTGCTTACTAGTGAGCAGCTCAGGTAAAACATCTTATCCGGCTTACTAGTGAATAGCTCATATTAAACTTCTTATCCCGCTTACTAGTGAACATATCCGATTATACTTCTTATCATACTTACTAGTGAGCAGCTCAGATTAAACTTCTTATCCCGCTTACTAGTGATTAGCTCAGATAAAACATCTTATCCTGCTTACTAGTGAACAGCTCAGATTAAACTTCTTATCCTGCTTACTAGTGAACAGCTCAGATTGAATTTCTTATCCTGCTTACTGGTGAAAAGATCATACTTCTTATCCTGCTTACTAGTGAACAGCTCAGATTATGCTTCTTATCCTGCTTACTAGTGAACAGCTCAGATTAAACTTCTTATCCCACTTACTAGTGAACAGCTCAGATAATACTTCTTATCCCACTTACTAGTGAACAGCTCAGATTAAACTTCTTATCCTGCTTACTAGTGAACATATCCGATTAAACTTCTTATCCTGCTTACTAGTAAACAGCTCAGATTAAACTTCTTATCCCGCTCACTAGTGAACATCTCAGATTAAATTTTATATACTGCTTATTAGTGAGCAGCTCAGATTAACTTGTAATCTCGCTTGCTTGTGAACAGCTCTAGATGCAAGTACATGTAATATTTATTACTTGCTTTTAAGAGGGTGTCCATTATGATATCAGGCAGAGCTCGGCACATGCTATCTCTCAGATTTTCATGAAACTTTGTGCACAGGTTACTACTGACCCCAATATGAAATTTGCCAAATAAAAAGTTTCTATCATGTTTAGTTTGGGTTCAACGTGGAAAAACAACTTTGAGATAATTTTCGGTGCAAAAAGGTCACGAAATATTGGAAAAAAGTGCTATGTTTGAACAGCTCTAAAATGTCATATAACTAAAAAATAGAGAAAAGCAATATTTTATATGTTAGATATACACTATATGCAATAACTAAGAGGGTTTTTGTGTGTATATTCATCCAATGAATGAATTTATTAATTGTTAAAATTGCACATATTCCACACCAATATATTTTACAAAATAATGATCAAAATATAAGATCTCACAAAACCCAATACAATGTCTCAAAAGAAATAGATTATGTATAACCAGAAACTTGAAGATGTGTATTTCAAGTTACAAAAATAAATTCAGTGGGAAAAGCAAGGTTTGATGGTGAAAAGTTGAACTGAAATCTCAAAATTTTCAATAAGTGCAAAAAGGTCAACTACTTAAATGATGATTGTTGAACTACATAAATAGAAATAAATATGAAGTAGATATAACAAATCAATGATTAAATGATTAAAATTCATGAAAAATTACTAGAACATATGAACATTCAGAAATAAATTTCATGTCTTTGTATACATTCTATATAATAAAGGCAAAAAAAAAATGCCTATGTAATTCATTGTATAAAATTTTACAATATTGATTTTTAGAGGTCATTTCTGACACAGGATTTGAGATAATAGTCAATTAATTAACACACATATATGAAGTTAAAATTATCAGTAAATCAAATTTTAATAAATTGCCTATCATGAAGAATCTAAATTCATTCACTCACATTACAAACTTGACATTGGCAGATCCCGAGGGGGTTGGGGGGGAGGGGTAGAAAACACCCTCTCCTTTTCTCTGGGACATCTAGATAGTTATTTAGCATTAACCAGAAATTTTTTGACTCTCTTGTAAAGCATTTCCCTTTGCATTCATGAAATAACATGCCATATTCCATTTTCTGCCTACATCAGATTGGCAGACTTGCTTTAATGCATGTTTACTCTGATGCTGAAATATATATTGACCACTTCCAGATACACAAAATGTTTGGAATTTTACCCAGTGACAGAAAATGTTCATAAAGTATCTTCAACTGATGCATAAAAGGTTACATGTAAGTAACAATCAATAATAAACATATTTACTTTATCAATTCATCGGATATGACCTAATGCAGATTTTAGATCATTTTTCTGGACCCCCCCCCTTTCAAATCACTGTCTCTGTCTCTGTTTAACAAATGACAATAAACAAATCATGTCTTAATGCCTGGTACTTAGTAGCATGGTTTGCAAAGTAAGAGCTAGTGCATATTTCTGACATTTGTTACAAACAAACTTTTCCCCTAGAAATTATGAAAATTGGCACTGAATTTATATTCATACATGTATATTAACAATTGATATATTTCACAGTATGGAATCTTATTTTGCCACCCCACCACTCTCTTCTAATTTATGTATAATGCCATAGCAGTGTTTCTTTTGAATATTGGTTCACAAACAGGAATAAAATTTGTCACTTCAAAAATTGAAATATGCTGCAACCATAGAGTTAAAGTAGTGGTCATCATTTAATTATCTTTGTCAGCTGCAAAGTGTTTCTGTGAAAAAACTGTCAACATATTTAAATTGAAGTGGAGCTATGAGTTCTGCAGTTCCCCTTATAACTTCACAAGTCTTTTGTCTGTAGTAATTCTGTGTTCTCTCCAAAGCCTCTTCCTATCTTGGACTCAGCTGAGATCTAAATAACAACAGTTGTGTAAATTAATGGAAATAAAATGATGAACATGTTTAAATAGCACTGTAAGCAATGCACTAAGAAAGTCAAGATCATTTGTTTGATATAGTCACAAGGTCAAAGGTCATGATATAAAATAAATTCTGGTCATTAGGCATTTCATGTGAAACAAACTAACCCAATACCTTATCCCTCAAGACATAACAGATCTGGTAATAATGAATGTTTTTCAAAAGTAGGTCAACATGGTCAAAGTCAGAAGTTCAAAAGTAAAGCTCTTTTCATTAGTAATCTATAATATGTGAAATATATATCAAAGCCCAATCCAAAGTGGCTGAGAAACTATATCCCAATTTAAAGTTTTTGAAAATCATGCTATTTTAAAGACTAAGGTCAGGTACTAAATTAAAAGTCTGGTAATAAAGAATATACATATTTTGTATATCTTTATGTAAAATATCAATATAATAAAATCTGGGTTAAACTTCAAAACCAAGGTCACAATATCAAACAGCGTGGTATCAAATGAAAGTTCTAGCCATAAGATATCTAAATACTAAACATAAAAGGCTAGACTACCTTATATATAGTTCAGGAGAATTGCCTACTGTAGGTTATATTTTGTTAAAAGTAGGCCAAGCACAAAAGTAAAAAAAAAATGATATCAAAAGAAATGTCTTATTATGCAAGGTGAAGATAACGAACAGTGATCAATCTCATAACTCCTACAAGCAATACAAAATAGATAGTTGGGCAAACACGGACCCCTGGACACACCAGAGGTGGGATCAGGTGCCTAGGAGGAGTAAGCATCCCCTGTTGACCGGTCACACCCGCCGTGAGCCCCATATCCTGATCAGGTAAACGGAGTTATCCGCAGTCAAAATCAGTGTGCCAAAATAATAAGGAATAAAAATATGAGAGCCTTATTACTAACATGAGCAAGTTCCAGACAGATATTGCCCCCCCCCCCCGACTTTAGTCATGGGTGCATAGAAATGAAAAATGAATCAACACAAATTAGGAACATTTGCAGTTTGAAAGGATTTAGTGTGGCCCTGCTAACCTTGAAAAGAATTTGTTTTAATTTCCTGTATATTCCCACATCATACTTTGATCTCCTCCATACCCTAATTCTTTAGCCTCTTTAGCCTTCAGCTCAGGTGAGCAAAAAAACAAAAACAAAAACTATATATTCATTGATTCAAAAATTAAATCACATTCTGATTTCAAAACATCACCTCTGACTTATATATATATATATATATATATATATATATATATATATATATATATATATACGAGCTAGTATTTGAAATTATCTAAACAAGAATTGTCTGAAGAGAGTTTAAAACTTGGCAAGTGGGTTAAAATCTTTTATAACAGTCATGAATTAAAAATGCATGTATGTGTTGTGTGTGGCATGGTGACATCACATAAAACTTCAATATGAAGGGTCAAGGTCGTAAGGTAAAAATGTTACTATCATATGGCATGAAGGAACACACATTTCTGAAATATCCAACCCCCATCTCTAACCATTCTTATGTTATTGTCAAAGTTAAAGTTTTTATATTCTACATGTATGTCTGTCAAGTGAGTTAAATCAAAAGGATTGTGACATCATAACATTGGATGCCTTTGGTCAGGATTTGTCTCAAGAAATATACATGTCAAATGTGGAATTAAGCTCATATCTGTAATAGTTCTAAACTTACATAATTTATGAAATATGACAAGGTCAGATGTACCATGTTCTGAATTTAAAATCTTTTGATTCAAATAAATAAATATACTCACTGATACAGTCTGATAATTGGCTTGCAGTAGGGGTGATTTGACTATAATTATTTTCCAAATCTGTACTGAAATGGGTGTTGTATTCATTATCGAGCTTTGGTAATTGGTATATACATGTATGTCACACTAATACACTTTAGTACCTGTGTGCATGCAAATAAATCATCAGATTTTGTGTCATGTTAAACCATCTGAATTTTATAGTCCATTCAGCTTAAATTTAGAGAAATTAATGATATACATCAACCTGTAACACACACAACACCCCCACCCCCACACACATAATGGTTCTTATAGTTGCATAATTACATGAATAAATATATATCATTATTTTTTTATATTTATTATTCGCTTTTTGTCACATACATACATGTACATATACTACCCTCTCACACTGATTCATTCATCCTTTAATAGTTATTAAATCTAGGAATCCAAAAAACAAACACATGTGAAAAGTAGCTAGTAAAAAAAAAATCAGTCAAAAATAATCTGATATAATTTTAATATATATTATTTTTTATGCATGCATGCTGATATGTACATAGCTTGCAGGACAATAAAAACTTTTCACCACTTTCATCTTGTTTTTGTGTGATTCTATTGTTTCTTAACTCAATGATTTGTGGATAAACATTGTGTTGTAGTACAGATTTTAAAAATCCCTACATTAACACCACCCACCACCCCCCAGATTGATTTAATGGGTTTTTTTACTGTGGGGATTTATCATTTTAATCATTATTATTTTAAAAAGAATCATTTCATCAAATGAATTGTTTGCATTGACACATCATGAGAACTTGCATCAAAATTGTCTAGCAATCAAAAACAGTTTTCAAAGAAAAATAACAGAGAAAATTCGACATTTATACTTACCACTTCCAACGGGAACAAATATTTCCCTTGAAACATTGAAGTTTACTGCTCTGTCTGCTTTACACTTTCCTTTGTGTAGTAGATAACAACATTTGGTGGTGGTTGCCTCCAGTAAATCCCAAAAGAATCGCAATGACCTCGGCATACTACTAAGCATCTGCACCATGCACGATAGTTTAAACAGTTAAACTTTTACGTCGAATTCAAAGTACCCCGATCTGTACAGCAGGAGGTCAATCTCGGTTGAATATTACACGCAGTTCCAACTTTAAAATATCTTGAATATCCACTTATGTCTTTTGAACTATTATTAAGTATTGACAAGTCCCTAAAATAAGGACCACTCCTAGAAAAACTTCACGTTTCTATCACTTGTCAGCCATATCTGTTTACCCACGAAACTTTGATAAGGTCCGGGCTGAATATTTATTTTTCACCATCAAATTAAAAAAAAATTAATTCCACGTTTACACTTGATAAAAAAATCGAGATAAGTGAAAAATGTTCTAAATAAACACTGTTTTCTTCGAAAATTACAATTTATGCAAGTTTCAGATCATTTTACATTTTTTACGCCAAGGGAGGTAACTCAAATTACTGGCATTTTGGCTACTTCTGTCAGTAAATGCTCAACAACAGCGTTGTTTCCCAGCAATTTTATTGTTTCATCTTAATTATTAAGGAATTTCCTTCAAATATTGTTTATACTTTCTGGACAAATTTTATTTTATTGGGTATTATATAACTTTACAAAATTATCTTTTCTATAGTT
Organism: Ostrea edulis; assembly: GCF_947568905.1. NCBI lineage: Eukaryota > Metazoa > Mollusca > Bivalvia > Ostreida > Ostreidae > Ostrea > Ostrea edulis. Next base: position 66,284,804 of record NC_079172.1, on the reverse strand, counting down.
TATATAGTGTCCTCGAATTTATGAAATAGGCCAAGTTTTGGCATCTAACAATATTTTTTGTGAAATTCACTTTACATACGATAAAATTGGCGTATGACCTTGACTTTTATTGGGTATAAATAAAATTTTGGGGAATTGCATGTGCCAGCCGTATTATAGCTACTGCTTGATATCTCCGTGGACGGCCTCTTAAATGAATACTTACTTTTAAAGGGACTGGTTCACTATTTTCGAAAGAATTTTTTTTTTTCATTTTTGATGTTAAGAATTAGAAATATAACTAATTTAATGTTGACAAACAAAATTTGGACCGTATGAATGCAAGGATAAGAGCAGTATTTTAGTTTGATTATGTGTTATATAAACAAAGACTCGAGTCTTTTTATGTAAAAAAAAAAAAAAAAAAAAAAAACGAGGAAACGTTAATTTAATAATCTAAAGCATCTTCATTTTGTACAATCACAAATTTAACTTTTTTTTAAATGACACATTTTACCGAAAGTATACTTGATATGTAATATATATAGTAATCTTTGATCAATATCTATTTGTTTTGAAAACTTCGTAAACAATAACACACTTCAATCTTTGTTTTCAAAACAAATAATAAACGTTCTATAATGAGCTTCTGTCATGATGAATAACTTTAATTTTTTTGTGAAACCTTATAAACATATTAGAATGTAGATTTTGATCATTTAAAGAGAATCAAAATTTGAGGGTGGAGGAATAGTGAATCAGTCCTTTTAAATGAGAACTTATCTTTATTTGGTAATATCAGGCTAAATGTTTGTGCAAAAAAGAATAAACAATTGTTATCAGTCCTATGCCATACATTTAACAGTATTAACGCATAATTATTATATATTACTATAGATTCTGAATACAGCCGTATAATGGTTGGAAGACATGTACGGTGGGTACAACGTCAATTCAAAAACCCAAGGAAACAAACAGTTTTGAATAAATTAATCATAAATTCATAATGATATTTTCTTCCGTCTCTTATTCTTGATAATGATATTTTCTATTTGGGAAATTCGTCTTTTAACATCAATTCATTTATATTTCTTACGAACACTTTTTGATAATTAAATAAATATCATTTTCCTTCTAAATTAAAGAAAAATAACTGTTGATATGATTATAGTGATTTTAACAAATCAGACTAAACTTGTCTACCTTCCTAGTAAGTAACAAATGTTTGTTTTTTTATAAATGGTTGTCTCGCTTGCTATTGTACAGTTATATAAACTTGCTGGTGAACAGCTCTTGATTAAACTTTATCTCCTCACTTACTAGGGAACAGTTTTAAATTAAACTCGTCTCAATTACTAGTAAGTTGTCTATCTTGCTTAGGAACATCAGTAGAAGTTTTTAAAAGATTGTCATCTCACTTGGAAGTGAACAGGTTGAAATTGAACTTGTCTCGTTTGCTTGTAAACAGCTCTAGATTAAATTTCTCATCTTACTTGCTTTTGACTAGGTCTAAATTAAATTGTGTTCTCGTTTGTTCATGGACAGCTCAATATCAAACTTGTTATCTCACTTGCTAATGAACATCTCAATATTAAACTTCTTAGCTCACTTTTTAATGAACAGTTCTAGATTAAACTTTTCGTTACACTTGCTACTGAACAGCTCAATATTAAATTTGCTATCTCACTTGTTAACAGACAGTTCTAGATTAAACATATCATCTCACTTGCTAATGAACAACTCTAAAGAAAAAAATTGAAATGTTATTTTATTTAGATAAATCTGAGCTTTCGTTATGGTATATCTTCACACAAGTTATTGGACACAATTGGAAAACAATTTAAAGTTGTCTTAGTCTCTTTCCATCTGTCTCTTTTGTATATGGATATACCAGAGGTGAGATCAGCAATGCCAGCAGTAATCATTCACTTTCTGGTCTCTCTGAATGCAACGTCACATTTCATAAATTAGTGAAATGACGTAGTTTTGGCCCCAGAGCGATCTCCCGGCAAATTTCTCAAACATTACATTTCTACTCTATGAGGAAATTTTATTACTTGGACTAAGTACTTAACATGATGAACATATTTACACGACAAGCATCCTACCAAAACAACAGATCCAAAACTGGAAAATTCTGATTAGATTTCGTGAAATAAAGAATTATTCAAACCCTAGTAAGTTTGATTGTATCTTGCTTAACGTCTCTCTCTAGAATTTTTCACTCATATGTAGACATCACCAAGACCAGTGAAGAGCTTCAAATTTAGGACCCGTGATATTCACACCTGATGCCGAGCTATTGGGGATGGAACTGTCACTACCTGTTTTAACGATTTCGGTCTGTCGCGGCCAGGATTCGAACCCCGGCCTTCCGCATAAGGGGCGAACGCTCTAACCACTAGACCACCGCGTGTGTTTACTTCATTTATGTTATGACTTATGGATTTTTTATATGTACCGAGCTGTGTATGACCAAGGCCACACTAAAAAACCATCCAAATTAAAGAATATCTAAGTGCTAACGCATGCGCAGGAGTTCCCAACATCATCAGGCGTGCTTATTCTGTTAGTTCAATATAATTCTGTTATAAATAAATGTTCAATCTATTTTTAATGCAAATGTTTTCAAGCATATAAGTTAATTTTCTAAACCAATTCAGCTTCATTGATAATAATTCTTTATGCTTTGGAAGATAAATAATGAGTCGTAATGCAACGTAATGTAAGTTTATTTCATAATTGATTAAACAAGTGCTAAACAATGTTGAGACTGAGATAGCCTTATGTGGTGTGGTAGTTTGTTCCTAAGGTTTATACCTGAATATTGTAAAGAGGTCTTGAATAATTGGACTTAATAGGACTTATCACGACATACCTACACAATGAATCTGTTCTAACACAGCCATATGACTTATCACGACATACCTACACAATAAATCTGTTCTAACACGGCCATAGGTCTTATCAGGACATACCTACACAATAAATCTGTTCTAACCCAGCTATATGACTTATCACGACATACCTACACAATAGTTATGTTCCAATGCTTTTAAAATATTTATACTCGTTCTTCATTTGCTATGTAAGAGTTGTTATTTTGACAGATTGTCCTAGAGATACTCCTTTTACACATTCAGGCTCCATTAAGACAAAGATATGGAAGTAAAAGACCATACCTTTCCTGTAAGACTTCATGAAAGATGAAAATAACGAACAGTGATTAATCTCATCGTTTGCAGTAGAGTTTTCTTACATAGTGATTTGGGGAAGTCATGTTACGTTTCGACACAATAATAATGAGTATCCCCTTGTATAAAAATAAAATATTCATTTTGTAAATGTAAAAAAGAAAAGAAATACGAAAAAATACGACCAAAGATCTACTTGTCAAAACAAAATGGTCCAGTAGTATATAGGAGTATGCAGTAGGGAAATCAATCAGTCTTTGTTCCAGCTCCAAAAGCGAGTAGAGGAAGTAGGTAGGCAAAAAATAAAAATCAGGAATAGGTTAGGGTGAAAACAAATATGCATTTGTGGAAATAGCTTAAGGAATTGCAGTTGGATACTGGGTGCAATTATCCTAAATAAGGGTGAGGCACCCTGTACTATCACTAAGCAATAGGAACTTAGCTCAGAAAAGTGGTGCAAGTAGCCCAGCCAGCAAACTACCCTCTGTTTATGATTAGAAACCTGAGATAAGTAACTCGGTACCAATCAACGCACAGACAGAGAAATGGAATCATTTATGTTAATGATAAATCAATATCTCAAGTAGAGTAAGAGGAATATTATAAATATATGACCCCATCTCTTGTGAAGAACCCTGTAACATGTTACATAATTTATATAAAGAATTGTTACTCGCTATACCATCATAATATTCTTCCGGTTGGGTACATATGTATGTATGACTGCCAAATGTTCCTTAATAAATGTAGCATTACATAAACTATAAAATATTATATATAGTTTTGGATAATACATGTGCCTAATCCAGGAGGACCCTAGTACCCCTGGTGAGAACTATAAACGGTGGGTTCTGGGGAGACCCTGATTATAGCATGATAAATGTAATTTGAAAAAAATATTTTTACTTTCAAAAAATAGAAAGAAAGGCAAACATGGACTCCTGGACATACCAGAGGTGGGATCTGGTGTCTGGGAGGAGTAATCATCCCCTGTTCACTGGTCATACCCACCATGGAAGTCTATGTGATGAAAAGGTATAAAGGTTATGGATTTTAGCACACTTTTGTGTGATAATTCTTAGGTATATATCGAGGTATTTGATGATGAAATTTATACAAAATGAATATTCATCAAACATTGTACATGTCACTTCAAATGATACACAATAAACATTAATCAACATTTTACGTGTCACTTTAAATAAAACAGAGGCTGAACCAGTCTGAATCACATTTCCTGTTTGTGAAAGTAAATATTAAATTTATATTCGGAAATATTTCATTTTTCAGGAGAGCTTATGATACTTGCCTTGGTAATGTAATTTTTATATTGTGTATAACAATGCGTTGTACGTACAATTTGGTGTGGCTGTTGAATGGTTTCTTTGTGATATCAGATGTTCAGACACAGATTCCTGGAGACTGTTCACAGTATGTTAACATTCTATTATATGTTACTACCTTTATGGTTGTATACATTCTGTTTTTGAAGATATTCATTGCTTTGTAAAAATTTTCCTCCAAACAGTAAAGGCGAACCTCTACAATGTTGTCTAAATTAAAAAAAAAAAAGACGTGGTGATTCATGTGAAGGTAATTATCAAAATATCATCTGAGAATTCTGAACTGTTTGGACTGTTTCCAATCATGGTAGTATATACATTATGCAAGTAATATCTTCTGACAGAATGTTGGCCAGGCACCTTTGGCATAGATTGTAAGGAGGACTGTCCTGACGGGTTCTATGGACGTTTGTGTGCAGAAGTCTGTGATTGTTCTTCGTGTGACAAGGTCTCTGGGTGTCAGTCGAATTCAACTCAGACTGGTAAGAAAAACATTTCTGAGTATTTTTCAGTATCATTACTCTCGATTCACACACGTTTGAGATTCACATTGAGAATTTCATAATTCTAACCAATAAGTTTTACAAATCCATTTTTAGCTTAAATCAAGGAGAGATAATGCCCCTAGACAGAATCTTCATCCCATATTGATTGGGCAAACCCGCTTTGAGTCCTCTACATCTTTGACAGATTTTAATTGATCACATAAAACTACCTAGATTTAATATAGATACGTGTACCTATGTCAATCAGATTTCAAACTCACATGTAATTCAGATGCTAAGGATATCAATCGGATTACAGAAAGAACAAAACAAGAAAATTCCTATAATAGGGGCGTGATTATTGCTTCATCTCTGACATGAAGTCTGACTTTCATAATAATAGTTATCAAAATCTACCGCAAACAGAGGTAAAATATAGATACTTCATGAGGCATTGGATGAGACCTTCTGAATCATTTGATCAAATACGTTAATTTTGTGGTTTCTGAAAAGAAGTTTATTTTTTGTTTGCGGAAATATCAATGATTTCTATACTTTTTGATAGCATATAAAATATCATGAAGACTATCTTGTGATGCTAATCATGTTTTCCGAAGAATTCACAAGTATTTCTCTATTGTTTAAAACGCCATTCATTAAATTATTTCAAGATGCTTCCTTTTTCTTTTGAATTGTCGGTTTTTCCTATCATTAAGATTAACAATAGTCTTTTCTTATATTACAGCAGAAATAGAATCTTAATAAGTCCAGACTCATCAATTAATAAAGGTGATACCAACTTATATTCCGTATCAAAGATTTTTAAAGAAGATATATACGATAGAATGAAGTTTCTGTTTTTCTAGAAAATTCATTAAACTATACATTCAGGCGGTGTACTAGCCAAAACGACACCATTTGATGAATTTCCTCAACTCAGTCCATCCTCCAGTAATGCAGCTGACGGTGGTGGTCCAGCATCAACATTTCACGGCGGGAATTTTGAACTGTCAGACCCTCAGATGTGTTGACAGGAAAACGATTTTGCTGATAATTTAATGAATTCAAATGATAATAGCCATGCTAAACTGTCGACTCTAGACAGTGAGTACAGTCATCTCAACATGGATATGGACGATTACAACATAATAGGTCTGACAATCAAAAACAGTCAGGAAACTGATGAGGACTATTACTCCGCACAGATTTCTAACAGCTGTTGGAATAATACAGAATGGGGGTGTTCATCGAGAAACAATGAGAATGGATGTTTATTAACAGAAAAGGAGTGCAGCAGCACTCTAAACAAATATTCACAAAGAGAAGATATATTCGAAACCCCAAGTATTCCAGAACAGGGAAATTTTAAAATCAGTATGACGAAGAAAGATGGAATTTCATCAGTAAAGGAGAAGATAAATGTAATGTACTTGGAAGAATTGTCAAGAAAACTAAATGGTTTTAAACCGAAAGCTCAAGATATTGAATTCAATTATTCAGTTTAGTGTAAAGTTGCATTCACGCGTGAAGAACCTTATACAAAAAGAAAAATACTGAGATTCAAATTAGATGGTCGTTATAACGATATAATTGATCAATACAACCTATCGTTGAGTGAAGTGCTGACTGACATGCTTCATACCGATTGTTAGGCCGTTCTTGGCACACTGATTTTGACTACGGATAAATCCGTTTACTGGTTCAGGATATGGGGTGTGACCGGTCGAAAGGGGATGCTTACTCCTCCTAGGCAACTGATCCCACCTATGGTGTGTCCAGGAGTCCGTGTTTGCCCAACTATCTATTTTGTATTGCTTATATGACTTACGAGATTAATCACTGTCCGTTATCTTCACATTTCATTCCGGAGAACCTCAAACATAGAAATACCGGATTACAGAAAAACCTCATACAGAGAAACACTGACATAAGTCTTGTTTCCTTTCGAGGAGGTTGATGGCATCAATAGATAAATATTAAAGATTCACTTTGTTTTACAAACTTTATAACATAGAATTTTGAATTAGCACTAACAGGATTGTGCTTTTTAAAATCATATAATCTATATAGGGTTTTCCCATAAAACATTGTTTTAGTATGTATACAGCATACCACACCTAAATCAGTGGATTTCTGGGTTATGACTTCGAGGATATATCAAATATTTAGATACTCCTCTGTATATTTCCCAATAATCTACACCACGAACCTTTTATTCCACAACAAAACCAAGTGACTTTAGAAGCGGGAGTCGTGGTTCTTTCTGATGAGACCTTGCAAACTGAGGTACCGTGTTCTGGTAGGCGTGGACACAATGAAACCACCCAATCGTAGCGCCCCGAGCACCACGCATAGGTCTCAAATTAAAGCACTTCATTTGCAGCTGGTGACACATCAATACGAGTGAAAAACTTCAAAGGGAGGTAAGAACCAATTCAAAACATGCGAGCTTTTTTAATAATCGTACAAATAACATGAAAGAAATTTGCAGATATATTTTCACAACACGTTTGTCTTAATCAATATATGTTTTTAATTTCCATACTTCATATTCTGACGTTCCATTAATAAAATAGTTCATCATTTACATTGCTTATCTAGAGCATAACAGGAAACAAATTTGTTCGTTAATAATTTGTACAGTCACGAAAATTGGACTTTGTGATATTACACTTTTTAGATCAAATTACATAAAATACATATGATAAATGACACTCATTATGACATCTCATAAACACTACAAATATCTACTCAGTCATTGAAATCTCCGAAAGTGTATTTGAACCGCCATCTGTTGTACGTTTTAGCTGGTAGTAACCAGAGATTCACATTGTGCCCAATGAAGATCCCCTGGGAATCCCGGTTAGAATAGGTCCTCGGTACCCCTTGCGTGTTGTAAGAGGCGACAAAATGGGACGGTCCTTCATATGAGACGGCAGAAACCGAAACGCCATGTCACAGAAGGTACGGCTCGATACCGATCCCTTCCTGCTCAAAGTCTTTAAGCGCCGAGCATAGGGCTAAATTTTGCAGTCCTTCACCCGCAATGGTCTGTATATTAGTAAAAGAATCTCGAGTGGGACATTAAACAATATACAACCAACCAATTAATCAATGAATATCCATCCAACATATTTAGGATGACAAAGAATCGTTCCGTTAGAATACCGAGCTTGCAAGTAAACAGTTATCATTCAAATTTGTTTCCCTTATTAGTAAACAACTCTAGATTAAACTTGTTGACTCGCTTACTAGTGAATGATTCTACTGTTTAAAGTCGTCGTCTCATTTACCACTGGAAACTTCAGTTTTAAAGTTGTTGTTTCGCTTGCTCTAGATTAAACTTGTGGTTTTGCTTGCTAGTGAACAGTTCTAAAGTTAACTTTATATTGTTTTACTACGGATTACTCCATTCACCTGATCAAGATGTGAAAGGTAACTATAACTAGCAGTGATCAATCTCAGAACTCCTATAAGGAACAAAAAATAGAGTGGGCACACACGGACCACTGGATATACCAGATGTATACTACTCATGGTGAGTGTCACCAGTTCACCGGGAATCTTTACTCCTCCTAGGCATTTGATCCCAACTTTAGTGTGTTCAGGTGGCCATATTTCGTCTTAATTATTGCATTCCTTATAGGAGTTATGAGATTGATTACTCTTCGCTCTCTCCGGCTTTCAAACTTTCATTATGGTATATTTTCCTACGTTTCGGAACATCGTTAATAATGATCAAAGATTCTCTCTCTCTCTCTCTCTCTCTCTCTCTCTCTCTCTCTCTCTCTCTCTCTCTCTCTCTCTCTCTCTCTCTCTCTCTCCATTCGTGTGTGCTGTAAACATTTGAAGATTTTCAATTTCGAAATTTTGTCTGTTATACATGTAACACTTGTTGCGTATTGGGGCACTTTCGAATTTTTCCACACATTTGAGATTCAGTTCCAAGCGTTTGGCGGAGGAGCAATCACTATCTATGTTTTTGTCTCATGTTTGATGCGGTCATAACATGAACGGGGACCAAATTCATGGCCCCCACGTTAAGAAGCGAGTGTCCTAACACTGAGTGACATCCACCGCTGAGGATGGAATTTAACTCATTTCAATATCGACATGTTATAATGTACTTGAATTTTTATTACATGGATATTTATCGTGTTTATTTACACTTGCACGTCAACTCAGAAAAAAAATCAAGGACCTGCTTTCATACCTTTGTCATTCATGTGCGTGCGTACGTCTGATTTTTTGTGAACATTACGAGAAGTTAGTAATTATTACAAAAATCAAACAGATTCCTTACAACATCACATCCATATATATTTTCAAAAATATTAACCCAGGCCTGTCCATCATTGAGAAGTATCTTAGTCCTAGATGTAAGGAAAAGATAACGAACAATGATCACTCTCGTAATTCCTATAAGCAAGTAAGCATTCCCTTTCGACCGATCGCTATATCTTGATCAGGTAAACGGAATTATCCGTTGTCAAAATCAGTGTGCCAAGAACGCCCTAACAATCGGTATGAAACACATCAGACAGCATTGAATCAATGGTAGATTGTATTGACGAACTAGATCGTTATTACGACCATAAAATTTGCGAAATACTGACTTTAAACAAGGTTGTGAAACTCCAGCACCATCAACTTGTTTGTCAGTAGCGTGCCTCAATTTAAAAACTGATCATACTCAGAACAAGCTATTGCGTTTGGAATCAGTTGAGAGATATAAACACCATTAGCAGCTGATAATGGAATATTGCTACATAAATATGGGAAGCTGGCGATGGAGAAGCTGAAATCATCCCGTATGTCATAAAGTTGAGTTGTTAGTTTGACGTTAACATCTACTTTCAATAAAATATTAAGTATGAAGCATAAATGGACGACTCTTTGGTGTCTTTTATTTCGAGTTCACAGGGATATGTCGAATCGACATATATGAATGAAAAGTATTATTGTTAACTCATGTAATTCATATGATAAGGATATCAATCGGATTACAGAAACAGCAAAACAAGAAAATTCCTATATTAGAGGCGTGATTATTGCTTCATCGCTGACAGGAAGTCTGACTTTCATAATAATAGTTATCGTCATCTACCGCAAACAGAGGTAAATATATATACTACATGTGGCATAGGATGAGAACTTCTGAATTATTTGATAAAATACGTTAATTTTGTGGTTTCTGAAAAGAAGTTTATATTTTGTTTGCGGAAATATCAATGATTTCTATACTTTTGATAGCATGTAAAATATCATGAAGACTATCTTGAGATGCTAATCATGCTTTATGAATAATTCACAAGTATTTCAATATTGTTTAAAACGCCCATCATTAAATTCTTTTAAAGATGCTTCCTTTTTCTTTCGAATTGTCGGTTATCATTAAGATTAACAATAGTCTTTTCTTATATTACAACAGAAACAGAATCTTAATAAGGTAAGACTCATCGATTCATAAAGATGATACTAACTTATGTTCCGTATCAAAGATGTTTAAAGGAGATATATACAATAGAATGAAGTTTCTGTTTTTCTAGAAAATTCATAAAACTATACATTCAGGCGGTGTACTAGTCAGAACGACACCATTGGGTGGATTTCCTCAACTCAGTCCATCTTCCAGTAATGCAGCTGGCGGTGGTGGTCCAGCATTAACGTTTCACGGCGAGTATTTTGAACAGTTAGACCCTCAGATGTGTTGGCAGCAAAACGATTTTGCTGAAAATTCTATGAATTCAAACGACAATAGCCATGTTAAGCTGTCGACTCTAGACAATGTGTACAATCATCTCAACATGGATGTGGGCGATTACAACATATTAGGTGTGACAATCTGATGCACCGCATCCTACCAAAACAACAGATCCAAAACTGGAAAACTCTGATTAGATTTCGTGAAATAAAGAATTATTCCAACCCTAGTAAGATTGATTGTATCTTGCTTAACGTCTCTCTGGAGAATTTTTCACTCATATATAGACGTCACCAAGACCGGTGAAGGACTTCAAATTTAGGCCTTTGCTCGGCACTTACGGCCTTTGAGCAGTGGTTTTTTTTTTACCGTGCTACATCTACTGTGACACGGGACATCCGCTTTTAAATTCATCTTCGAGGACCCGTGACATTCACACCTGATGCCGAGCATTTGGGGATGGAACTGTCACTACCTGTTTGAACGACTTCGGTCTGTCGCAGCCTGGATACGAACCCCGGCCTTCCGCATGCAGGGCGAACGCTCTAACCAGTACGCCACCGCGTGTGTTTCCTTTCATTTTTCTTATGACATGCATTTTTTATATGTACCGAGCTGTGTATGGCCAAGACCACACTGAAAAACCTTCCCGATTAAAACATATCGAAGTGCTAACGCATGCGCAGGAGTTCCCAACATCATCAGGCGTACTTATTCTGTTAGTTCAATATATTCCTGTTATAAATAAACGTTCCATCTATTTTTAATGCAAATGTTTTCAAGCATATAAGTTAATTTTCTAAACCAATTCAGCTTCATTGATAATAATTCTTTATGCTTTGGAAGATAAACAATGAGTCGTAATGCTTTGAAAGTTTATTTCATAATTGATTAAACAAGTGCTAGCAGGATGTCCTCATTTAAACTCTTCCCAGTCTCCGTATCCAAGCTGAAATAAAAAGGAACGATGTGATGTAAATTATTACGATCTTGACATGTTATAGAGTACTTGTAATTTCTATAAGACGGTTAGCTGTGGTGTTTATTTGTTTGTAACGTTTCAATTTCTCCTCCACATCAACACAAAAAACATCTGAAAGGTGAAGATAACGAACAGTGATCAATCTCATAACTCCCACAAGCAAAACAAAATAGACGTCAATACGTGCATGCACTATTCTTCCCAAAGGCCTTCCTCTTGATACATACAATTATATACAAAAAGTATCAAAAACACGAGCTCAAGGTTATGTAACAAGCTTCAGTCTATATCACTTAAAATAATTGAATATCAGTAATAAATAAGTCAAAAACTTTATTATTCCAGATTGCGATTAAAAGACAAATGCATAGAATGTTAATACGAGAAGAAGATAAACATGCTTAAATAGTGGTACGGCAGCTGATAATGTATTTCTCAACATTATTGTTAAAACAATGTTGAGACTGGGAGAGCCTTATGTGTTGTGGTAGTTTGTTCCAAAGGTTTACAACTGAGTATTGTAAAGAGGTCTTGAATAATTGGACTTAATAGGACTTATCACGACATACCTACACAATGAATCTGATCTAACACAGCCATGGGACTTATCCCGATATACCTACACAATAAATCTGTTCTAACACAGCCATAGGACTTCTCACGACATACCAACCCAATACTTTCTGTTCTAACACAGCCATACGACTTATCACGATATACCTACACAATAGGTATGTTCTAACTCAGCCATATGACTTATCACGACATACCTACATAATAGCTATGTTCCAATGCTTTAAAAATATCTATACCCGTTCTTCATTCACTTTGTGGGAGTTGTTATTTTGACATATTGTCCTAGAGATACTCCTTCTACACATTCAGGCTCCATTAAGACAAGGCTATGGAAGTAAAAGACCATACCTTTCCTGTAAGACTTCATGAAAGAAGAAGATAACGAACAGTGATTAAAATCATATTTTGCAGTAGAGTTTTCTTACATAGTGATTTGGGGAAGTCATGCTACGTTTTGACACAATACTAATGAGTATCCCCTTGTATAAAAAGAAAATATTCACTTTGCAAATGTAAAAAAAAAAAAAAAAAAAAAAAAAAAAAAATACGATCAAAGATCAAAGATTTGTTTTCTCCTTTCTCTTTCGTATTGTGATGATTAATATTTATAGTAAATTAATTCCATGTCTTCCAAACGTCAGTGATCTACGATAAAATAGTCCAAAGATCTGCTCACCAATTTTGGATATACATGGTCCAATAGTATATATGAGCCTGTAGTAGGGAACTCAATCAGACTGATGGGAACAGCTCCAGAAGGGAACTTAATCAGTCTGATGGGAACAGCTCCAGAAGGGAACTCAATCAGTCTGATGGGAACAGCTCCAGAAGGGAGTAGAGGAAGGAGTAGGTAGGCGAAAAATAGAAATAAGAAATAGGTTAGGGTGAAAAAAAAAATGTGGAAACAGCTTAAGGAATTGCAGTGGGGTACTGGGTGCAGTTATCCTAAATACGGGTTAGGCACCCTGCACTATCACTAAGAAATAGGAATTTAGCTCAAAAACGCGGTGCAAGTAGCCCAGCCAGCGAACTACCCTCTGTATATGATTAGAAACCCGAGATAAGTAACTCGGTACCAATCAACGCTCAGACAGAGAAATCGAAACATTTATGTTAATGATCAATCAATAGCTCAAATAGATTAAGAGGAAAATTATAAATATATGACCCCATCTCTTGTCAAGAACCCGGTAACGCGTTACAGTATTTATATATAGAATTGTTACTCGATACACCATCGGAATATTCTTCCGGTTGGGTGCACATGTATGTACGACTGCCTTATGTTCCTTAATAATTTATGCAGCATTACATAAACTATTAAATGTTTTATATAGTTTTGGATAATACATGTGCCTAATCCAGGAGGACCCTATCACCCCTGGTGAGAACGATGAACGGGGATTTCTGAGGAGATTTTATCCGGATTATAGTATGATAAATGCAATTTGGAAACAATATTTATACTATCAAACGATAGAAAGAAAGGAAAACATGGACTATTGGACACACCAGTGATTGGATCTGGTGTCTGGGAGGAGTATGACCGGTCATACCCACCGTGGAAGTTTATGTGTTCAAAAAGTATAAAGTGTGATAATTCTTAGGTATATTTCGAGGTATTCAAATGATACACAATGAATATTCATCAAACATTTTACGTATCACTTCAAATGATACACAATGAATATTCATCAAACATTTTACGTGTCACTTCAAATGATACACAATGAATATTCATTAAAATTTTACGTGTCACTTCAAATCAGAAGGAGGCTGAACCAGTCTGAATCACATTTCCTGTTTGTGAAAGTAAATAATGAATTAACATTCGGAAATATTTCATTTTTCGGGAGAGCTTATGATCCTTGTATTGGTAATGTAACTTTTATATTGTGTATAATAATGCGTTGTACGTACAATTTGGTGTGGATGTTGAATGGTTTCTTTGTGATATCAGATGCTCAGACACCGACTCCTGGAGTCTGCTCACAGTATGTTAACGTTTTATTCTGTGGTACTACCTTTATGATTTTTATACATTCTGTGTTTGAATTCTCCATTCATTGCTTTATAAAAAAAACTTTTCCTCCAAACAGTAAAAGTGAACCTCTAAAATGTTGTCCAAATTACAAAAGACGTGGTGATTCTTGTGAAGGTAATTATCAACATATCATCTGAGAATTCTGAACTTACTGAACTCGTTTCAATCATGGCAATATATACATTATATAAGTAAAATCTTCTAACAGAATGTTGGCCAGGCACTTATGGTATAGGTTGTAAGAAGGACTGTCCTGACGGGTCCTATGGACGTTTGTGTAGAGAAGTATGTAATTGTTCTTCGTGTGACAAGGTATCTGGATGTCAGCAGAATTCAACTCAGACTGGTAAGAATGATATTTCTCAGTAGTTTTCAGTGTCATTTCTCTCGATTCGCACACGTTTGAGCTTCACATTGGGAATTTCATAATTCTAACCAATAAGCTTTACAAATCCACTTTTATCTGAAACCAAGGTGGGATAATGTTCCTGGAAAGAAAATGCATTCCATATTGATTGGGAACACCCACCTTTAGCCCTCTCCATCTTTGACAGATTTTATTTGATCACATAAACTACCTAGATTTTATCTAGGTACCTACAGTACACGACACGAGTTTTATACACTCCACCGTGGAAAGACCACGGTGGAAAATCCACGGAGATACACCATGTCCTCGGTGTTCCACGGTGTGTGTTATTTGCGAATACACACAGCTGCTAAGAGCTTTGTTCTGGCCACGGGCGCCTTGCGGGAGATGTGAAAATGTGCCGCAGGCCAAATAATCAAGATAAGGGTGGAATTTTAAGAAAAGAAAAAATGTCAATATTTTCCCCCCTGATACTTATATTGTTTTTCAGCAGATTGAGCCGATTCCAACGATACCAAACACTATATATTATGTTTTTAAGAAAACCTGGTTTTGACTTTTTTCTTTTAGTCTTCTTTCTTCATTAAAATATTCTTAAATTCTATGTTTAAATAATGCGTACTTGCAGGCAATTCCTGTTTTGAATGCGAATTAGTATATTCAGTAAATGAAAAACATACATGTACAACATGTGATAGGGATATTTAATAATTACCGAGTGCTCTCTCTCTCTCTCTCTCTCTCTCTCTCTCTCTCTCTCTCTCTCTCTCTCTCTCTCTGTGACAAATGCGCTGTTTAACATAATTACCTCCATCATATTGTGTTGATATGCATCTTGACAAATATAACTTTATCCAATATAGAAATTAGAGCATTGTCGACGATTAACAAATTGGAATTAATTTATTACGTAATTAATAGAAGCAAAAATACAAACCATCGAATGATTTATTTTTAAAATCCCGAGTTAATTGCATTTAACCGAGACTTATGTTCGATGTACTTTGATAGAGGTTTTCATAAAAAAAAATGTTCATCGGGAATGTCTGGATAATGCAATGATTTTTGTATAAGTATATACCATGCAAATTCCTAGGGTCTTTCTCACAGTATAACTAAATTACGGTTAGCTAGTTTGGGTTTTGACTTCTCATGAAAAGTGTGAAATATATTGGGTCGGCGCGATATCAGATCTAGTCTAAGATCACGGGTATCTTACGCCGACCCAATATATTTCACACTTTCCGCAAGAAGCTAGGCACTTCTGTTGTTGATTTCAAATACACGGATTAGCTGACTCCCATTGTTCTACTGAGGCGAAAACCCCCTCGAATTTGCATGGAATGTACAAGTTATACACAGGTCATTGTTATAGTCATACATCATAGTACCGCTAACCCGACAAGCATTTTTTTTTTTATTTTGAATAAGTTATTGAATGACGAAGTATGACCAAACAGCAGATTGAACTTTATAGAGCCCCGTGCTAACATTACTTATATTTTTCAATGTATCAGAAGGGGTATGTTGCCGGTTAAGTTGTGTAAATTTCTTGACAAGCAATAAAATAACAACAAAAATGGTGCTTAAATTGTCCGATTACGAAAACCTTTCAAGTTTTCAAAGTACACCCTCTCCGATTCTACGTGCTTGTAATCAATATTTAAGGATGTAAATCCTCGGTGTCAAATGCAACTAGTTCATGAAAAAAAACTAATATAAATAAAAACAGAAATGACTTAACGATTATTTGCTTTTATTCATATACGCTATCGATTATTAAAATCTTTAATTTAATCTTTAGATGCATTAGATAATGAAAGCAAGAGAGAGAGAGAGAGAGAGAGAGAGAGAGAGAGAGAGAGAGAGAGAGAGAAGGAGAGAGAGAGAGAGAGAGAGAGAGAGAGAGAGAGAGAGAGAGAGAGAGAGAGAGAGAAAGCATTGGTAATCATAAAAAATAAATAAAAATTCATCTTCGTTAGCCGAGATTATTCGTGCACGAAGGCACAGTTGACTCAAAACCCATTGCTAGCGGAGATTAGATGAATTTTTCCCCCGTATTATGTTATAACTGACCAAAACCTAGTACGTTTGTTTTACAACTTTCATTCAGAAGACGCGCAAGTTATTGAGTTACTGAATAAACGAGAAAACGTCTGCATTTTTATTTCAATCGTTGTCAACTCTTTACTTTGTATTGTGATATTTCAAGACTACATGTACTCAATTCAATTTATTGGATCTCATCACCATTATGCAATGGTATATAAAAATATAAAGACAAAAAGCTGTTATATATACATTTAGTAAATAATACATGCGTGTAATAAAGTATTTATCAAGTTAGAAAAAAAAAACCTAAAAAAACCGTGTTATTATTAATGTGAAGTATGGGCATTCTAATGAAATTTTCCTAATGAAAGTACGGAGTTTTCTAAAGGTTTGTTTAAAAGTAAAGATAGTTTTAATATTTATTTGTTTAAGTGATAAAAATTTGATTCTTTGCTCACATTGCTTCACAGTTCAGTACATAATGAAATTCATATCCAATGTAAACATGTACATGTATATAGCTGACCTTAATCACATATTCCTAATTACAATGAAACCCTTACGTAAAAATAAACTATTGCTTATGGTACACATTTCTTTGAACTGCTGTTTATCAAATTGAAATTACTGGCATGTGATTGTCGTTGTTCATGACACTTCTTTTATTTGGTGAATTTGTGCTGCACGTGCCGTGAAACAATGTACCGACGAGTGGTAGGAATAACACAGGTGTTTATATACAGGATGTCGAGAATTTGGGCGTTTCATAAAAAGGTGTGAACGTCTGCAGGGAAGTCTACATACGGATATGAACCGAAAACACCAACGTATCATTAAACAACAATTACAAGAATTGAATGATTTATAGCTAATTTCTAAATAAGTAATGGGGTGATGGCATGTATGCTGGCCAAGCGAAAAGGTTTTTTGGGAGAATCATTTCGGAAATTATTTCTTTGTTTTATCACACGGAGGTACACGGTGTCATCGACGGAGGTACAGGTGACATCCATGGAGATCCTCCGTGGACTTCAATGTCTAGCTCGCGAGGAAAAATAGGACTTCAAAGGTGCCGACAATTTTAAAGGTCCACCGTGTTTGGGGCAAATTTGTTCCACCGCGTTGCGTGGAACACGCATAAAACTCGTGTCGTGTACTGTATGTCAGATAATTTTTATCAGATTTGAAACTCATGTAATTCATATGATAAGGATATCAATCGGATTACAGAAGCAACAAAACAAGAAAATTCCTATAATAGGGGCGTGATTATTGCTTCATCTCTGACAGGAAGTCTGACTTTCATAATAATAGTTATCGTCATCTACCGCAAACAGAGGTAAATATAAATACTTCATGTGGCATAGGACGAGAACTTCTGAATTTGTTGATAAAATACGTTAATTTTGTGGTTTCTGAAAAGAAGATTATTTTTTGTTTGCGGAAATATCAATGATTTCTATACTTTTTAATAGGATGTAAAATATCATGAAGACTATCTTGTGAAGCTAATAATGTTTTCTGAATAATTCACAGGTATTTCTATATTGTTTAAAACGCCCATCATTAAATTCTTTTAAAAATGCTTCCTTTTTCTTTCGAATTGTCGGTTATCATTAATATTAACAATAGTTTTTTCTTATATTACAACAGAAACATAATCTTAATACGTCCAGACTCATCGATTCATCAAGGTGATACTAACTTATATTCCGTATCAAATTTTTTTAAAGAAGATATATACAATAGAATGTAGTTTCGGCTTTTCTAGAAAATTAATAAAACTATACATTTAGGTAGTGTACTAGCCAGAACGACACCATTGGGTGGATTTCCTCAACCCAGTCCATCTTCCAGTAATGCAGCTGACGGTGGTGGTCCAGCATCAACATTTCACGGCGGGAATTTTGAACTGTCAGACCCTCAGATGTGTTGGCAGCAAAATGATTTTGCTGAAAATTCTATGAATTCAAACGATAATAGCCATGTTAAGCTGTCGACTCTAGACAATGTGTACAGTCATCTCAACATGGATGTGGGCGATTACAACATATTAGGTCTGACAGTCAACAACAGTCAGGAAACGAATGAGGACTATTACTCTACACAGACTTCTAACAACTGTTGCAATAAGACATAATTAGGGTGTTCATCGAGAAATAACGAGAATGAATGTTTATTGTCAGAAAAGGAGCACAACAGCACTCTAAACAAAACTTCACAAAGAGAAGATATACTTGAAACCCACAGTGTCACAGAACAAGAAAATTTTAAAATCAGTATGACGAAGAAAGATGGAATTTTATCAGTAAAGGGGAAGATAGATGCAATGCTCTTGGAAGAATTGTTAAAACAAACTAAAGGGCTTTAAACCGAAAGCTCAAGGTATTGAATTCAATGATTCAGTTTAGTGTAAAGTCGCTTTGCCATTGAAAACCTCATACAAAGAGACAAATACTGAGATTCATATTAGATGGTCGTTATAACGATATAATTCGTCAATACAACTTATCGTTGAGTCAAATGCTGTCAGATATGCTTCATACCGATTGTTAGGCCATTCTTGGCACACTGATTTTGACTATGGATAACTCCGTTTAACTGTTCAGGATATGGGGCTCACGGCGGGTGTGACCGGTCAACAGGGGATGCTTACTCCTCCTAGGGACCTGATCCCATCTATTGTTTGTCCAGGAGTCCGTGTTTGCCCAACTATTTATTTTGTATTGCTTATATGACTTATGAGATTGATCACTGGTCGCTATCTTCACCTTTCATTCAGGAGAACCTTATACAGAGAAACACTGACATAAAATATGTTTTCCTTCCACAGAGGTTGACGGCATCAATAGATAGATATTAAAAGATTCCACTTTGTTTTACAAACTTTATAACATAGAATTTTGAATTGGTACTAACAGGATTACACTTTATAAAATGATTTAATCTATATAGATTCATCCCATCTAACATTGTTTTCGTATGTATACACCAAAACACACCTAAATGAGTGGATTTCTGGGTTATGAGTTCGTGTATATACTAAATAGTTAGACATTCCTCTGTATATTTCCCAATAATCTACATCATCAGCTTTTTGTTTCATTTCTTTTATTCCATAACAAAACCAAGAATATTATATTCCTCGACCCGTTACTCCAAACACAAAGGAAAAACAAAATTGCAAATTAAAGGTCTTATTACACTGCCAACTCTGAGGTATCCGGATGTAATGATGACATTGACACCGTGGCTTGCTCAGTGCAAATGTTTGATGTTGTATCAGTTCTACTAAGTTTTAGTTTTACCGATCGTTTTTGATCAGTGATCAAATCGTTCCCATCATGACAGTGGCCGTGTCAAACTCAAAACGTAAAGAAAGGCAATGCTTGATTACTTTTATTCACGAAAGTTCACTTTAGAAGTGGGAGTCATGGTTCTTTCTGATGAGACCTTACAAACCGAAGTGCCGTGTTCTGGTAGGCGTTGACACAAGAAAATCACCCACTGTTACATGTAGCGCCCCGAGCGCCATGCAAAGGTCTAAAATTAAGGCACTTCATTTGCAGCGGGTGACACTTCAATACGAGTGGAAAAAAACTTCAAAGGGACATCAAAGTCGATTCAAAACATGCGGGTTTTTTAAATCACCATACAAATAACATGAAACAAGTTTGCAGATGAATTTTCACAACACCCTTGTGTTAATCAATGCACTTTTTTTTATTTTCATACTTCATATTCTGACGTATTCCCCTATCCCTTATATTTCCCTATATGTCCCTATCTTTGCTCCTCACGAAAATGTTAACAGCTGTGAAGGAGAACCTTCAAACTTACTGTGCGAATACATATGCCAGAAGTGGTGTTAATCAAATGTGGATTCTAAAAAATTCTAAAGAACTTTTAGTAAACTTGAAATCACAGAATTTTCCCCAAATCAATAGCATTAAAACCTATGACTTTTCAACACTATACACGACCATTCCTCACGATAAATTAAAGACTGTACTTCTTGACATCATAGATAGTTGCTTCTTCAACAAAAACGGAAAACGGAAATATTCATATCTAGTGATCAGTCATTCAAAAACTTACTTTGTTAAACACCACTCTGATTTCATGCACAAGTACTCTGAAGTTGAAATAAACTCTCCCCATTCTCCGTTTCCAAACTAAAATAAAAAAGGAACGATGTGATGTAAGTTATTACAATCTCGACATGCTATAGAGTACTTGTAATTTCTATAAGACGGATAGCTGTGGTGTTTATTTGCTTGTCACGTTTGAGTATCTCCTCCACGTCAACACAAAAAAACTTATGAAAGGTGAAGATAACGAACAGTGATCAATCTCATCAGTGATTTTTTGAGGGGCAAAATGTCACCGATATTCGGCTGTTTCCCCTCACTAAAATTAGCTATTTTTTCACAATTATATATATATTTTTTCCCCAATTTCAAATCTAGGGAAATTGGGGCATTTAAAAAAAAGGTTACCGTATATTGCTGACAAAGAGTAAATACGTTTTTTTTTCTTCAGCTTTATACTCCAAACCACTGCACATGCAAAAGGTTTTGTAAAGAATATGTAAAACAAAGAGGCATTCATATAAGCACATATGCAGCGAAGTATATAGTTTCCAGATACAATATTATTGACAATTTAGTTTGACCGCCATTATATGTAGGGTCAGGCTAATAACAGGAAGTGGCCAACAGTATAGGGTTTTACTAAAATCCGAAAAATACAAACAGGAGAGAGACCCTAGAAATTTGATTATTAATATAATATTCACAAGATTATGGGTACAAATGCTGGTGAATTAATAATTTATTATTTTGTTGATGAAAATAGACAATAACTCAGGGTTAGGGTTAGGAGAGGGACTTGTAAGTTGTCAGAACTTGTCAGAACTTGTTCCCAATCCTTTTGATTTCATCAATAAAATATGTTCAAAACAAACAACAATAAGTATTTCTTAGAAAAAGTAAATAATATCTATACAAGGTGTGACCTCCAATACATATTTAATGTTAAATAATGATTTATTTGATGATTTTAAATCAGATCTGAAATAAACCTCAAACAAAAAAAATGTTATTTGATTATCTTATGCATCTTTACCATTTTAATTTACTATGAATGATTTTTCCCAATTTGAGGAAAATGTCGCTAATTTTTCCCAATTCAAAAGGAGGGGTGGTAGTTTGAGAAGCAAAAAAAATCACTGCTCATAACTCCCAAAGCAATACAAAATAGACGTCAATACGAAAACATCTAGGCTGAGTTTTACTAAACTTCGTAAGTTCAAGATTTCATCGTAACCTTAACTTACGATAAAAATCCGTTTCATCAAACTTCATAACTTAAGTTACATCAAAAAAGTCATCGTAACTCCACGACAGCCTATGAGCTATCTTAAGTTAATATTTTTTTCGTAAGTTATTTGTTAACTAAATAAAAATGGCTGTCCTCATGTTGTTCGATATTCCAGAGCATTTTGAGACAAAATGAAAACAAACCTAGTTAGAACTGTGTCCTCGTTGAAATTTTAGTGACAGAAGCGAAGTTCTCACACTGTGACAAATATAGAACTCATTGAACGCTAGGCTCTAAGTTTCCAAAAACACGTAATCAGTACACTGTGGGATTTTCCCAAATTTTCACCTCCAAGAATACTTTTTAGGATACCACAGCCATATTTTGACACGGGTTTCAAATCGAGTTCAACCTCCACACAATACATAATGACATGTGACGTCATATTCTATGTTTTGACATCATAATGCAAATGATGAAGTGGCGTATCTAATATTGAAGAAACTGATCTGTGTAACATAAAATGCAAACCGCACCTAAAATCAAAGGAGCAATCTCTCTCTCTCTCTCTCTCTCTCTCTCTCTCTCTCTCTCTCTCTCTCTCTCTCTCTCTCTCTGTTACTGTTTGACTTTGACGATGTCAATTTTGCGTAAATTGTACATACAAAATAACATATATAGCCTATATATTAATTTACGTGACCCTCTCCCGGACCAAATTTGTGTTCCTCCACGCCAAAATTGAGCCTTGCTACTATACATGCTAACAAACTCGGTATATCAAATTCTACTGAGGCTTTTGAATGAGTCTCAGTGTATCCTTATAAAAATGAAGGGAGGGATCCTAACATGGTAGGTCTACATATAGCAAATTATTTATATTTTATTATACGCAAATGCTGTAATATAATTTATTCATTGTATTAGATATTCGGATTTTGTACAATATGGTGTTGTTTTGATTTCTTCCTTGAAAAATACTCCAACGCTACACTTGGATTATTTTACATTTATTAAATTTCGGGATTATCACAGCCGGGTTTGCTATTAAACAGAGAAATTTTGACTATTTTTTCCTATATACTGATTCAACAATAATGTGTAGGCGAGGGTCAGAACGACCGTCCCCCGAGCTTGGAATTAAGAAAATGAATAGTTATAACGGTCTACACATAGAGATAGGGGTACACAATATCCACCCCCACCCCCAAGTTGGTAGAACACATATTTGTCTATTTCCAATGCATGTATACTTCCACTTTTAAAATACTGAGGCACGTTTGATTTGTCTACACCGACCACATAGTGTACAGCCTTCCTTAACCAAGAGCAAAAATGTACATTTTCTGGTGTACATCTTCTACACCCTTTACAGGGCATTTGTTGGTAAATGCACCGAAAAATTCAATATCGCTGAAAAATGGTGAGACTGAAAATTTGTAGGTTTTTCTCTTCGTACATGTTCATATGTACATATAGTTTGTTATGTGAAGTATATATATTAAGAGGATGGTCCAGTGTATTGTACAGTGTATGTAGTCATTTACAATAGTTTGTTGATTGATTGTATCTTGTTTAACGTCTCTCTCCCGAGAATTTTTCACTCATATGAGGGTACCGGTAAGGATTTTAGAAAGCAATTACCATCACACAAACAACCCTACATTAAGCATCCCTTTTCGTAGACAACGAGAAGATTACTGGATCAGGACCCTAGACACTGCATTTCCATATGAATGTAATGATAATGTATATGATGTGGGAAATTTGACTAGTCCACAAGGAAATAACGTGAATGTGATGGGACTCTTTCCCAATACCCAAAGACGGAAACGCAGTCATGGACATCGTTCATATAAAAGACCAAGTATAAATGATGTCAGGTTTGATTCACTTTTGCCTTACGTCAACAGACAATTAGGTCCACATCATATTCGTACAAAACTTTACTCTATTCCATTGAGAGTTTTACACACGTTATTTGAAGAAGCTATGGCTAGTTTATACTTGGATTTTTCAACACCTGAATATAGACTGAACTCTATGATTATGAATGCTGCCTACCACAGGCTCTATAAACCAGCACGGACCATGGATGATATTCCTTCCAAATCATGCCGCCAGTTCCTTAAGCTCAAATGTACAAACAAAGGAATAGATGCCGTCAATATAAGCAATATTCTTCGTCATAAAAGGGTTCAGTCGTGTATTCCAACTTATTTCAAGTTCAAGTCTACACCCTGTATATCCTACAGCTATACTTCCACTAATGCATCCAAACTTTTGAATTATAAACAAACTTTACAGTGCTTAGATATAGACCATCTTATACGTAATCCACCAACATGTTCTTGATCTTCATCTCCTTTCAACTATAGTGCAGCTGGACATGTCATTACTGGTGATGTTGATATAGTTGGAAATGAGGACCTCAAATCACATATTCTTAAATGTCCTAAATACAGAGAACCTCAGTCTTTTAATTGGCGACGAAACTTCATCTCTATTATGAGTTTTGTCAAAGATTATGCCAAACGATGGGCTAAATATGAAAAAGAAGAACTTGATACATTGTCAGAATGGGTTAAAAGCATAAGAGGGATATTAAAATCCCGCATTAGATTAATTTGGCTCCACTTTTTTGGCACGCTGTTTTTGGCTATATTTAGCTCTAAAACTTCATAGTTATTTCGGATTTCAAACATTTCGGTTGAGCATCACTGAAGAGATATTATTTGTCGAAATGCGCATCTGGTGCATCAAAATTGGTACCGTATAAGTTTTACATGAAAACAAAAGTACGTATCATCTATCCCTCTGTGTTTAGCAAACCAGAAGTGATAAAAGAATTAGATAGGTTACATGAGGAATATGTCTTGGTTCCAGCTGACAAAGCTAGTAACAACATTGTCTTTGTTTGTAAGGCTCATTATTACAACTGTATTTTAAACGAATTTGGCATTACTTCCACTTTTGGTAATCATACTTATACTCCAACTGCCCTTTCAAAAGATGAAATTCTTCAAAACCATGCTTCAGTTTTAAACACATTTAATATTCCAGTCAATGGGTCGAATGAAAATGAGTTACCGTACCTATACTGGATTCCTAAACTACATAAAAACCCTTACAAACAAAGATACATTGTTGGATCCAGTAAGTGCTCTACCCAGCCCCTATCTTTGCTCCTCACGAAAATGTTAACAGCTATGAAGGAGAAACTTCAAACTTACTGTGCGACTACATATGCCAGAAGTGGTGTAAATCACATGTGGATTCTGAAAAATTCTAAAGAACTTTTAGTAAACTTCAAATCGCAGAATTTTTCCCAAACCAATAACATTAATACATATGACTTTTCAACACTATACACGACCAATCCTCACGATAAATTAAAGACTAGACTTTTCGAAATCATAGACAGTTGCTTCTTCAACAAAAACGGAAAAAAGAAATATTCATATCTGGTGATCAGTCATTCAAAAACTTACTTTGTTAAACACCACTCTGATTCCACGCACAAGTACTCTGAAGTTGAAATAAAAAATATGCTAAAGTTCCTCATTGATAATATCTTCGTGGTCTTTGATGATCAGGTCTTCCAAGAGTCTGTTGGAATTCCCATCGACACGAATTGTGCTCCTTTGTTAGCTGACCTGTTTCTATATTCATATGAAGCAGAATTTATTCAAAAACTTCTACGTGAAAAAAAAAATATCTCGCTGTGGCCTTCAATTCGACTTTTAGATATATCGATGACGTTTTGTCTATTAACAATGATAGCTTTCATTCACATGTCGATTTGATATATCCCTCTGAGCTCGAAATAAAGGACACCACAGAGTCGTCCACTTCTGTTTCATACTTAGATATTTTATTGAAAGTAGACATTAACGGCAAACTGACAACTCAACTGTATGACAAACGGGATGATTTCAGTTTCTCCATCGTCAACTTCCCATATTTATGTAGCAATATTCCATTATCACCTGCATATGGTGGTTATGCATCTCAACTGATTCGATATGCATGAGCAGCTTGTTCTGCGTATAGTCAGTTTTTAAATCAAGGTAAGCTATTAACAAACAAATTGATGGTTCAGGGATTTCAAATGTCTCGATTGAAGTTAGCATTTCGCAAATTCTATGGTCGTTATAACGATCTACTTCGTCGGTACAACCTCTCATTGGGTCAACTGCTGTCTGACGTGTTTCATACCGATTGTTATACCGTTCTTGGCACATTGATTTCGACTGCGGATAACTCCGTTTACCTGATCAGGAAATAGGGCTCACGGTGGGTGTGATCGGTCACCAGGGGATGCTTACTCCTCCTAGGCATCTGATCCCACCTCTGGTGTGTCCAGGGGTCCATGTTTGCCCAACTATCTATTTTGTATTGCTTATAGGGGTTATGAGATTGATCACTGTTTGTTATCTTCACCTTGCATGGAGACGTCACCAAGACAGGTGAAGGGCCTCAAATTCAAGCCTTTTCTCGGCGCTTACGGCCATTGAGCAGTGAGGGTTCTTTAGCATGACATCCTACTATGACATGGGACATCCGTTTAAAAAATAAGGTCATCTCTGAGGAACGTTGACATTCACACCTCATGGCGAGCGGTTGGCGATGGAACTGTCACTAACGACTTAGGTCTGTCGTGGCCAGTATTCGAACCCCAACATTCCGCATGCGGGGCGAGCGCTCTACCTCTAGGCCAAAGCGGCGGCTGCAATAGTTTAAAATGTATTTTCGTTTCATATATTTTTTTACAATAGTTTGAAATGTATTTTAAAAAGAATATGAATATGATCGATATGTCGTATGCAATCACAAAAAACAACAACAACAAAAAAAAAAAAAAAAAAAAACTCAAATGTATTTTTGTACAAAAATATTCTTACAGTTTAGTAATATTATTTATTTTGAACTTTATTTGCTTTAAAACTGTCAAATCTCCAATGAGGATTCCATCAACTGCTGTAAATCCATATTGAATTTACATGTACTATGAAATACGGAAAGCGATTGTGCAGCGTCAGATCGTAAGTTGCGAATATTTCATAAGTTAAGTTTACAATGGACACTTAAAAACACGTTAGTAAAACAGAAGCATCGTATCTTAAATTAAAACGTACAAAATTCTTAAGTCAGAATTTCTTGATAAGAAGAAAAGAAGTTTAGTAAAACTCAACCCTGGAATCTGCTTTAATATGTCCTCCGGGTATATTTATTCGTGTGTCCTGTGAAAAATCTCTTCTTTAAAGAGTCTGTTTGAAGATACCGACATTGCTTAAAATCACAATGTTTTTCTTGCTGTGTGCTTCAATAACTATCACTTTTTAATTCAACGGGTCTGTTCTAACCGAATCGTAGGACTTACACTTTGCCATGATATACCTACAGAATATCTAGGTTCTAACAAGGCCATAAGTCTTATCACGATATAACTACACAATACATCTGTTCTAACACAGCCATAAAACTTATTACTACATACATACACAA
The DNA here is from genome assembly GCF_947568905.1 of Ostrea edulis. Taxonomy (NCBI): domain Eukaryota; kingdom Metazoa; phylum Mollusca; class Bivalvia; order Ostreida; family Ostreidae; genus Ostrea; species Ostrea edulis. The sequence goes on along the minus strand of NC_079172.1, from coordinate 66,257,245 downwards.
TACATCTGTTCTAACACAGCCATATAACTTATTACGACATACCTACACAATACATATGTTCTAACACAGCGATATGACTTAATACGATATACCTTACCTACACAATTGGACTATTGCAACATAGTCGTCAAGTACCAATTGTAGTATCAGCGGAGAAGAAATGAGTATTGAGTACAATTTAGGCATAATGGAAAATACGGAATAGAGACAAGCTTTAGTAGATAGTAAACACTCACATGACAAGCTTTAGTAGATAATAAACACTCAAATGACAAGCTTTAGTAGATAGAAAATACTCACATGAAAAGCTTTAGTAGATAGTAAACACTCACGTGACAAGCTTTAGTAGATAATAAACACTCACATGACAAGCTTTAGTAGATAGTAAACACTCACATGAAAAGCTTTAGTAGATACTAAATAGTCATTTGACAAACTTGAGTAGATAGTAAACACTCACGTGACAAGGTTTAGTAGATAGTAAACACTCATATGACAAGAAACACTCACATGACAGACTTTAGTAGATAGTACACACTCACATGACATACTTTAGTAGATAGTAAACACTCACATGACATACTTTAATAGATAGTAAACACTCACATGACAGGCTTTAGTAGATAGTAAACACTCACATGACAGACTTTAGTAGATAGTAAACACACATGACAAGCTTTAGTAGATAGTAAACACTCACATGACAAGCTTTAGTAGATAGTAAACACTCACATGACAAGCTTTAGTAGATACTAAATAGTCATTTGACAAACTTGAGTAGATAGTATTAGTAGATAGTAAACACTCACGTGACAGACTTTAGTAAATAGTAAACACTCACATGACAGGCTTTAGTAGATAGCAAACACTCACATGACAGGCTTTAATAGATAGTAAACACTCACATGACAGGCTTTAGTAGATAGTAAACACTCACATGAAAAGCTTTAGTAGATACTAAATAGTCATTTGACAAACTTGAGTAGATAGTAAACACTCACGTGACAAGGTTTAGTAGATAGTAAACACTCATATGAGAAGAAACACTCACATGACAGACTTTAGTAGATAGTACACACTCACATGACATACTTTAGTAGATAGTAAACACTCACATGACATACTTTAATAGATAGTAAACACTCACATGACAGGCTTTAGTAGATAGTAAACACTCACATGACAGACTTTAGTAGATAGTAAACACACATGACAAGCTTTAGTAGATAGTAAACACTCACATGACAAGCTTTAGTAGATAGTAAACACTCACATGACAAGCTTTAGTAGATACTAAATAGTCATTTGACAAACTTGAGTAGATAGTATTAGTAGATAGTAAACACTCACGTGACAGACTTTAGTAAATAGTAAACACTCACATGACAGGCTTTAGTAGATAGCAAACACTCACATGACAGGCTTTAATAGATAGTAAACACTCACATGACAGACTTTAGTAGATAGTAAACACTCACATGACAGGCTTTAGTAGATAGTAAACACTCACATGACAAGCTTTAGTAGATAGTAAACACTCACGTGACAGGCTTTAGTAGATAGTATTAGTAGATAGTAAACACTCACATGACAAGCTTTAGTAGATAGTAACCACTCACATGACAGGCTTTAGTAGATAGTATTAGTAAATAGTAAACACTCACGTGATAGACTTTAGTAGATAGTAAACACACACATGACAGGCTTTAGTAGATAGTAAACACTCACATGACATACTTTAGTAGATAGTAAACACTCACATGACAAGCTTTAGTAGATAGTAAACACTCACGTGACAGGCTTTAGTAGATAGTAAACACTCACGTGACAAGCTTTAGTAGATAGTAAACACTCACATGAGAGACTTTAGTAGATAGTAAACACTCACATGACAGACTTTAGTAGATAGTAAACACTCACCTGATGTTTTTATATTTCTTAGTTGCAGACATAAATCTTATGGAAATGTGTTTATCTACGCTTATGTCAGGTCGCGGAATTTATCCGTGGTTTTAAAATATTTATCCTCGTTCGTCGTTTGCTTTGGAAAAGTTATTGTTTTGACAGAATATCCTAGATACCCATTCTCCATGTTGACAAAAGTATGGAACTAAGAAACCTTTTGCCGTAGAGTTTCCCTGCATAGTGAAAAGAGGAAATCACAAATAAATTTTGCTGCAATACCCATAATGGATCACTTCAGAAATTTTGATTTTTGATCCTAATTAATCAATCTATTTTAAAAGACACTGCTAATACATTTATATACAAACTCGAAATTGGATGGGTGCTCAATAGGGCACTGTTAAATCTCTATACAATTTTGAGATTGTATGGATTTTTTAGTACTCAAATTTGGAAAATTCGTCTCCGTTGTCATGGAAATAGAATCTCAGAATCTCAGACCATCTTTCTGTGCATTATTGTTTCGGAATAAAACATTTAAATCCTAGAAAGAAAGGTTCAGTTATGATTCTATGAAATCTAAGCTAATGTTTGAATTTAAGTATTTAGGGCTTATACTAAAAAGGAGTGGAACATTTTGTAAAGCTAAAAAGCACTTATATGAACAAGCGCAAAAAGCTGTGTATGTCGTGATAAGAAAAATTAGACAATTTAATTCATCTGTAGACTGCCAACTTGATCTATTTGATAAAGTAGTTGTACCTGTTTTACTTTACGGATGTGAAATTTGGGTTATGAAAATCTAGATATAATTGAACGTGTACATTTAAAATGTCTGAGAACTATTTTTAATTTGAAAAGCTCAACTCCTAATCATATGATATATGGAAAATCTGAGCGTTTTCTGGTCTATATTAAGGTTTTTACAAGAATGGTTACATACTGGGCAAAATTGTTATACTCGGAAAATAAAATTGTTAATATTGTTTATAGATATTTTTGCACCCAATATGATAAAGTTGGATATAAAAAAAACCTTGGATTGACCGTGTTAAAAAATTTAATCATGTGTGAACTTTCAAATAGTTGGAATGAGGAAGGTTACTGCATAATTGTTAAATGGTCATCTACAGCAGTTGATCTCATTTTGAAAGATCATTTTATTCAGAAGTGTTCTTCTGATGATGATGATTCTTCTAAAGGTCAGGTTTATAAACATTTTAAACATTGTTTTGGTTTATAGAAATATATACTTACTTTGTACTTATGTTTCCTGTAAAATTAAGAAAATTATTTATGAAAGAGGGTGTTGTACCGAAGCGGGAATTTTCCCTAATCGGAGCTCTGTGCCACCACTCGTGACGTAGAACTGACCTTCATTCATATTTATACTCTTATTGGGTATTTGCCATTTAAATACCTGTAGGATTCCCCAGTACTAAGGGCAAGCCTAATACAGTTATGTGTCAATACATTATACATGTAGTCGAAACATGATTTTTGAAATCGTGAAAATCAAATTGTCTTTCTTTTCTAAGTATACGGTTACATGTTACGAGTGTATCAAATATTTAATATTTTGTACTTCTACAGCCAAAAAGCTCTTATACTCGTATGTATTATTTTCTACAACAAACAGTTAGCAACTGTACATAACTCTGAGCACAAAACATAATATGGGAAGATTAATACGCATTAATAAAGTTCAACATAATTTGATGTACATGCACCAGAAAACATTGATTCACCATTTTAGGAATTCACTACTGGAATGCATATCATCTTTTCCACTCAAACTGTTTAACAGTTATTTACCTTGTTTGGCCTTAAAGTTTTTCTTTCAAAGCTTTGCAAACTTCACACCATACGTCTGTCAACACCTTTCACTCAGAAAAACATACAAGTTCTCGTTAGCAACCTTGCCTATTAAAACACAGGTATCACATGCTGTATTCGGTGTGTTTGTTGCGAATCCTATTCACAAACTAAACGATGTCCAGGTTGGAAGCTTATTTCAATCTCGGCACATGGTAGTAAACAGAAATTTGACACGAAACATTTAGAAAACTACAACTGTGTTTCAATTAAGAAACAAACATTTGGATGCAAAACGTAATATGAAAAAAATATGTGTTCGTGAAGGATTTGAACCCGGTCATTTTAAAAAAGAAAACATCGTAACGCATAAAAGTCGATGATTTTGTTTTTATGTATTTATATCAAAGTCGATGACCGTAACCACTGAAGCACGCAGTAAACCTTACATTACTATGGAAAATTAACGTACAGGTGAAGTTGAAAATAATCTCAGTGAAGTTGTTTCGATTTTTCGAAATTTACAACAACAAAAAAATGCCCCCGTGAAACAAAATTTCAAAGCGATAATTTTTTAGTGGAAAACTTGAAGAACATGCTCTTACTAAATTTATTTTGTTTCATGGAGGTAGTTTTCCCAAAAATTCCGAGAATACCCCTCCATTTTAACGCTAAAAATCATATAAATCGTTTGTTGCTTGGTTTAAACTCGAATTATCCTAATTTGTCAATACACGTCTTATAAACTTATTTTCAAAATCGTTTGAATCAAGACATAAGTTCCGATTGGTTTTATCATGTATTTCAATAACTTAGTTTTATCAATTTTTTATGCAACACTTTTACGGAAATTAACATGAGACGTGTAACAACTTCTTTCGCACTTCAAATCACCGTTTACCTATAGAGACAGGAAGACGGTATGGTATTTCCCAGAATGAAAGACTATGTACATTTTGTAATAAAGGAGAAATAGGAGACGAATTCCATTTTATTTTACGGTGTCCAACTTTTTCACAATCAAGGAAAATACATTGACAATTGTTTTTATGAAAAACCAAATATTCTGAACTTTTCTAATCTATTGTCAACTCAAGATATGAAAATATTAAGAAATCTCTGTGTTTTTATTTCTCATATTTTAGAGTTTGTCTGTTGTTCTTCGTAATTGTTCTTCTGCTACCTCTTAAACGTATTACTATTATGTAAACTTCTACGTGAGAAGAAAAAAATCTCTCGCTGTGACCTTCAATTCGACTTTTAGATATATCGATGACGTTTTGTCTATCAACAATGATAGCTTTCATTCATATGTCGATTTGATATATCCCTCTGAGCTCGAAATAAAGGACACCACAGAGTCGTCCACTTCTGCTTCATACTTAGATATTTTATTGAAAGTAGACATTAACGGCAAACTGACAACTCAACTGTATGACAAACGGGATGATTTCAGTTTCTCCATCGTCAACTTCCCATATTTATGTAGCAATATTCCATTATCACCTGCATATGGTATTTATATATCTCAAATGATTCGATATGCAAGAGCTTGTTCTGTGTAGAGTCAGTTTTTAAATCGAGGTAAGCTACTGACAAACAAGTTGATGGTACAGGGATTTCAACAGTCTCGTTTGAAGTCAGCATTTCGCAAATTCTATGGTCGTTATAACGATCTACTTCGTCCATACAACCTCGCATTGGGTCAAATGCTGTCTGACGTGTTTCATACCGATTGTTAAGCCGTTCTTGGCACACTGATTTTAACAGCGGATAACTCCGTTTACCTGATCAGGATATATGGCTCACGGTGGGTGTGACCGGTTAACAGGGGATGCTTACTCCTCCTAGGCACCTGATCCCACCTCTGGTGTGTCCAGGGATCCGTATTTGCCCAACTATCTATTTTGTATTGCTTATAGGAGTTATGAGATTGATCACTGTTCGTTATCTTCACCTTGCATTTATACATACAGCGTATATTATGTTCCCCTCTGATATCTAAGATATGATACACATAAGACTTGCATATGATCCTCATATGAAACTCAATTCATATGAGGATCATATGTGGCACTTTTCCCTATGTACCTGCTTCATTTAATTAATTTGAAAAAAATATTTATACCATCGAAAAATAGAAAGAAAGGCAAACATAGACTCCTGGACATACCAGTGGTGGGATCTGGTGTCTGGGAGAAGTAAACATCCCCTGTTGACTGGTCATACCCACCGTGGAAGTCTGTGTGTTGAAAAGGTATAAAGGTTATGAATTATAGCACACTTTCGTGTGATAATTCTTAGGTATATTTCGAGGTATTTGAAAATGAAAATTATACAAAATGAATATTCATCAAACATTTCACGTGTCACTTCAAATGATACACAATGAATATTCATCAACATATTACGTGTCACTTTAAATGATACACAATGAATATTCATCAAAATTTTACATGTCACTTCAGATGATACACAATGAATATTCATCAACATATTACGTGTCACTTCAAATGATACACAATGAATATTCATCAACATTTTACGTGTCACTTCAGATGATACACAATGAATATTCATCAACATATTACGTGTCACTTCAAATGATACACAATGAATATTCATCAACATTTTACGTGTCACTTCAAATGATACACAATGAACATTCACCAACGTTTTACGTGTCACTTCAAATAAGAGGGAGGCTGAACCAATCTGAATCACATTTCCTGTTTGTGAAAATAAATAAATAATAAATTAGCATTCGGAAATATTTCATTTTTCAGGAGAGCTTTTGATACTTGTATTGGCAATGTAGTTTTTATATTGTGCATTATAATGCGTTGTACGTATACTTTGGTGTGGCTGCTGAATGGTTTATTTGTGATATCAGATGCTCAGACAGAGATTCATGGAATCTGCTCAAGGTATGTCAACATTTTATTGTATGTTACTACTTTTATGACTTTTTATATATTCTGTTTTTGAATTCTCTATTCATTGTTTAATGAAAACTTTTCCTCCAAACAGTGAAGGCGAACCTCTACAATGTTGTCGAAATTACAAAATACGTGGTGATTCTTGTCAAGGTAATTATCAGAATATTATCTGAGAATTCTGAACTTATTGGACTGTTTCCAATCATGGTAATATATACATTATGTAAGTAAAATCTTCTGACAGAATGTTGGCCAGGCACCTTTGGCATAGATTGTAAGGAGGACTGTCCTAACGGTTTCTATGGACGTTTGTGTCTAGAAGACTGTGATTGTTCTTCATGTGACCCAGTCTCTGGATGTCATTCTTCAAATCAGACTGGTAAGAAAAGTATTTCTGAGTAGTTTTCAGTGTCATTTCTCTCGATTCGCACAAGTTTGAGTTCCATATTGAGAATTTCATAATTCTAACCAATAAGCTTTAAAAATCCACTTTTATCTTAAACCAAGGTTGGATAATATCCCTTGAAAACAAATCCATCCCATGTTGATTTGGTCACACCTGTTTTCAGCGCTCTCCATCTTTGACATATTTTAATTCATCATATAAACTACCTAGATTTAATGTAGGTACATGTAACTATGTCAGAGAATTTTAATCAGATTTAAAACTCGCCAATTTCAGATGCAAAGGATATCAATCGGATTACAGAAACAACAAAGCAAGATCATTCCTATAATAGGGTCGTGGTTATTGCTTCATCAATGGCAGGAAGTCTGACTTTCATAATAATAGTTATCGTCATCTACCGCAAACAGAGGTAAAATATAAATACTTCATGTGGCATAGGATGAGAACTTCTGAATCATTTAATAAAATACGTTAATTTTGCGATTTCTGAAAATAAATTTAGCTTTTGTTTTCGAAAATATCAATGATTTCTATACTTTTTGATAGCATGTAAAATATCAGGAAGACTATCTTGTGATGCTAATCATGTTTTCCGAAAAATTCACAAGTATTTCTATATTTTTTAAAACGCCATTCATTAAATTCTTTTAAGATCCTTCCTTTTTCTTTTGAATTATCGGTTTTTCCTATCATTAATATTAACAATAGTCTTTTCTTATATTACAGCAGAAACATAATCTTGATAAGTCCAGACTCATCAATTGAAAAAGGTGATCCTAACTTATATTCCGTATCAAAGATTTTTATAGAAGATATATACGATAGAATGAAGTTTCCGTTTTTCTAGAAAATTAATTAAACTATACATTCAGACGATGTACTAGCCAGAACAACACCATTGGATGGATTTCCTCAACTCCGTCCATCCTCCAGTAATGCACCTGACGGTGGTGGTCCAGCATTAACATTTCACGGCGGGAATTTTGAACTGTCAGACCCTCAGATGTGTTGGCAGGAAAACGATTTTGCTGATAATTCAATGAATTCAAAAGATAATAGCTATGCTAAGCTGTCGAATCTAGACAGTGTGTACAGTCATCTCAACATGGATATGGACGATTACAACAGACTAGGTCTGACAATCAACAACAGTCAGGAAACTGATGAGGACTATTACTCTGCACATACTTCTAACAGCTGTTGGAATAATACAGAATGGGGTTGTTCATCGAGAATTACCGATAATGAATGTTTATTGTCAGGAAAGGAGTGCAGCGGCACTTTAAACAAAACTTCACAAAGAGAAGATATACTTGAAACCCACAGTGTCCCGGAACCAGAAAATTTTAAAATCAGTATGACGAAGAAAGATGGAATTTCATCAGTAAAGGGGAAGATAGATGCAATGCACTTGGAAGAATTGTCAAAAAAACTAAATAGCTTTAAACCGAAAGCTCAAGATATTGAATTCAATGATTCAGTTTAGTTTAAAGTCGCTTTGTCGCGTGAAGAACCTCATACAAAGAGACAAATACTGAGTTTCAAATTAGATGGTCGTTATAAGGATATAGTTGGTCAATACAACCTATCGTTGAGTCAAGTGCTGACTGACATGCTTCATACCGATTGTAAGGCCGTTCTTGGCACACTGATTTTGACTACGGATAAATCTGTTTACCTGTTCAGGATATGGGGTCATCGCGGTTGTGACCGGTAGAAAGGGGATGCTTACTTCTCCTAGGCACCTGATCCCACCTATTGTGTGTCCAGGAGTCCGTGTTTGCCCAACTATCTATTTTGTATTGCTTATATTACTTATGAGATTGATCACTGTTCGTTATCTTCACATTTCATTCAGGAGAACCTCAAACATAGAAATACCGGATTACAGAAAAACCTCATACAGAGAAACACTGATATAAACTATTGTTTTCTTCCGCAGAGGTCGATATCATCAATAGCTAAATATTAAAGATTTCACTTTGTTTTACAAACTTCATAACATAGAAGTTTGAATTAGCACTAACAGGGTTGTGCTTTTTAAAATGATATAATCTATATAGGGTTATCCCATAAAACATTGGTTTAGTATGTATACAGCAAACCACACCCAAGTTGGTGGATTTCTGGGTTATGACTTCGAGTATATACTAAATATTTAGATATTCATCTGTATATTTCCCAATAATCTACATCAGGAACCTTTTATTTCATTTCTTTTATTCCATAACAAAACCAAGTGACTTTAGAAGTGGGAGTCATGGTTCTTTCTGATGAGACCTTGCAAACCGAGGTGCCGTGTTCTGGTAGGCGTTGACACAAGGAACCCACCCACACGTAGCGCCCTGAGCGCCACACATAGGTCTGAAATTAAGTCACTTCATTTGCAGATGGTAACACATCCATACGAGAGGAAAAACTTCAAAGGGACGTAAAAACGATTCAAGGCATGAGGGCTTTTTTAATCATCGTGCAAATAACATGAAACAAGTTTGCAGATATATTTTCAGAACATGCTTACCTTAATCGATATTTTTTTTTATTTTCATACTTCATATTCTGACGTTTCATTAATATATTAGTTTATCATTTACATTGCTTATTTAGAGCATAACAGGAAACAAATTTGTTCGTTAATAATTTGTACAGTCACGATAATTGGACTTCGTAATATTGCACTTTTTAGATCAAATTAGATAAAATACATATGACAAATGAAATGATTCTTCAAATCATTCAAACACTCGTTATGACATGTCACAAACACTACAAATATATACTCACTCATTGAAATCTCCGAAAGTGTATTTGAACCGCCATCTGTTGTATGTTTTAGCTGGTAGTGACTAGAGATTCGCATTGTACCCAATAGTGATCCCCTGGGAATGCCGGTAAAAATAGGTCCTCAGTACCCATTACATGTCATAAGAGGATACAAAATGGGCGGTCATTCGGATGAGACCGCAGTAATCGAGACTCCGTGTCACAGGAGGTGCAGCTCGATAGAGATCGCTCTCTACTCAATGTCTTTAAGCGCCGAGCATAGGCAAGCATAGGCCTAAATTGTGCAGTCCTTCATCCGCAATGGTCTCCATAAGAGTGAAACAATCTCGAGTGGGACATCAAACAATATACAACCTATCAATCAATGAATATCCATCTAACATATTTAGGATGACAAAGAATCGTTCAGTTAGAAGTAAACAGTTATCATTCAAATTTGTTTCCCTTATTAGTAAACACCTCTAGATTAAACTTGTTGTCTCGATAACTAGTGAATGAGTCTACTGTTTAAAGTCGTCGTCTCATTTACCACTGGAAATTTCAGTATTAAAGTTGTTGTTTCGCTTGCTCTAGATTAAACTTGTGGTTTTGCTTGCTAATGAACAGTTCTAAAGTTAACTTTAAATTATTTTACTACGGATCACTCCGTTGACCTGACCAAGACATGAAAGGTAAATATAACAAAAATTAGAGTTGGGCAAACACGGACCACTGAATATACCAGATGTATAATGCTATGGTTAGTGCCACCGGTCGACAGGGGATGTATACTCCTCTTAGGCACTTGATTCCAACTTTGGTGTGTCCAGGTGACCATGATTATTCTTAATTATTGTATTTCTTCTAGTTTTTTGCAACAAATACTTTTTGGAAGGATGTACTGGAGTGATTCCCAAACTTATGGATATGGTACATGCCCATAATTCAATCCTTGTTATTCCTAAATGGGTTAACACTAAAATTAAAGTTGATAATAAGTGTCACATACCAATTGTTTAGCCGTTATTTACAGACTGATTTTGACAGGGGGTGCTTACTCCTCCTAGACACGCTTCAAGACGCGAATCGGTCTGCTGTCGAAATGTTCTTAATTTCTGATTCTTTTAATTTTGTCGTTATACATTTCGTCAAAGCCTGTGTAGTAGCAACTATGAACCCACGAAAACAAAATATAGCAGTCGATCTAAGAGACAGGAAGTAAGCATTGCGTTGCATTATGGTTGGTTGGTTGTATATTCTGCTGGTGGACTGTTATTTCCCGAGGGTCTCTACAGCCCAGTAGCTAAGTACTTCGTTACTAGCTTGAAAATACGGATGTATATTTAATTGCTGTTATAAAATTTAGAAATTCATTTCAAAATTAAGGATTATCTCCCTCATGCATAACTCTTATCCTTGGACGAATTTGGCTCCACTTGTTTGGCACGCTGTTTTTGGCTACATTTAGATCTAAAACTTCATAGTTATTTCGGATTTCAAACATTTCGGTTGAACATCACTGAAGAGGCATTATTTGTCGAAATGCGCATCTGGTGCATCAAAATTGGTACCGTATAAGTTTTACATTCTTTAACGTCCCTCTCGAGAAATGTTCACTCATATGGAGACGTCACCATAGCCCGTGGAGGGCTGGAAAATTTAGACCTAAGCTCGGAGCTTACGCACTTTGAGCAGGAAGCGATCTTTATCGTGCCACACCTGCTGTGACACGGGTCTTCGAATTTCGCGGTCTCATCCGAAGGACCATCCCCTTTAGTATTACGACAAGCAAGGGGTATTAACGACCTACTCTAACCTGGATCCCCACGGGATCGTTGCATTATGTTATTGTTATTAAACGGTAATTCTTAATTAATGAGAGTTTTTATATTTAATAGCACATTAGCTAATTCGAGTTAATAAAGGTTTCACGCAACAATATTTAATGAATCCATTAACTTATGCCACATTAAGGATTTAATAACTCATAAGGGTTGATGTCACATTAAACTTTGATATAGTCGAGTCCCTGTCATAAACTGTATATAGTTTAGGTGAAGAATACCGGTATATTTCTAGCTTATAGTAACGATGGATTCCCATTGTAACCAATGAATACCCATCTAACATGTTTTGGATGACAAAGAACCGTTGCGTTAGATTACCGAGGTTCCTAGTGGACAGTTTTCATTCAAACTTATTCCCCTCACCAGTAAACGGCTGTAGATTAAAGTTATTCTAGATTATAATGGTTGTCTCCCTTATTGGTAAATCGTTATTATGAAATGCGAATATAACGAACAGTGATTAATATCATGACTACTATAATCAATATAACATATAAAGTTAGGCAAACAACGGACCATATTAAACTTCCTATCCCGCTTACTAGTGAACATCTCATATTAAACTTCTTATCCCGCTTACTTGTGAACAACTCATATTAAACTTCCTCTCCCGCTTACTTGTGAACAGCTCAGATTAAACTCCTTACCCTGCTTACTTGTGAACAGCTCATATTAAACTTCCTATCCCGCTTACTTGTGAACAGCTCAGATTAAACTCCTTATCCCGCTTACTTGTGAACAACTCATGTTAAACTTCCTATCCCGCTTACTTGTGAACAGCTCATATTAAACTTCTTACCCCGCTTACTTATGAATAGCTCAGATTAAACTTCTATCCCGCTTACTTGTCAACAGCTCAAGATTAAACTTCTTATTCTGCTCAAGGAAACAAACATTTTCGAATAATTTAATCATAAATCATAATGATGTGTTCTTCCGTCTCTTATTCTTGATAATGACATTGTCTATTTGGGAAATTCGTCTTTTAACATCAATTCATTTATATTTCTTATGAACATTTTTTGATAATTAAAGAATGACCATTTTCCTTCTAAATTAGAGAAAGAAAAAACTGTTGGTATGATTATAGTGATTTTAACAAATCAGACTAAACTTGTCTACCGTCTGGTAAGTAATAGATATTTTTTTTAATAAATGGTTGTCTCGCTTGCTATTGTACAGGTCTATAAACTTGCTGGTGAACAGCTCTTGATTAAACTTTATCTCCTCACTTACTAGGGTACAGTTTTAAATTAAACTCGTATCACTTACTAGTAAGTTGTCTATCTTGCTTAGGAACATCAGTAGATGTTTTTAAAAGATTGTCACATCACTTGCTGGTGATCAGGTTGAAATTTAACTTGTTGTCTCGTTTGCTTGTGAACAGCTCTAGATTAAATTTCTCATCTTACTTGCTTTTGACTAGGTCTAGATTAAATTGTGTTCTCGTTTGTTCATGGGCAGCTCAATATCAAACTTGTTATTTCACTTGCTAATGAACATTTCAATATTAACCTTCTTAGCTCACTTTCTAATGAACAGTTCTAGATTAAAGTTTTCGTCTCACTTGCTAATGAACAGCTCAATAATAAACTAGCTATCTCACTTGTTAATAAACAGTTCTAGATTAAACATATCGTCTCACTTGCTAATGAACAGCTCTAAAGTAAAATTTAAATATTATTTTACTTAGATCAAATTGACCTTTCATTATGATATATTTTCACACAAGTTATTAGACACAATTGGAAAACAATTTAAAGTTGTCTAAATCTCTTTCCATCTGTGTCTTTTGTATATGGATATACCAGATGTGAGATCAGCGGAGCGAGCAGTAATCATTCACTTTCTGGTCTCTCTGAATGCAACGTCACATTTCATAAATTAGTGAAATGGCGTAGTTTTGGCCCCAGAGCGATCTCCCGGCAACTTTCTCAAACATTACTCAATGAGGAAATTTTATTACTTAGACTAAGTATTTAACATGATAAAAATATTTACACGACAAGCATGCACCGCATCCTACCAAAAACAACAGATCCAAAACTGGAAAACTCTGAATAGATTTCGTGAAATAAAGAATTATTCAAACCCTAGTTAGATTTGGGGATGGAACTGTCACTACCTGTTTGAACGACTTCGGTCTGTCGCAGCCGGGATACGAACCCCGGCCTTCCGCATGCAGGGCGAACGCTCTAACCAGTACGCCACCGCGTATGTTTCCTTTCATTTTTATTATGACATGCATTTTTTATATGTACCGAGCTGTGTATGACCAAGACCACACTGAAAAACCTTTCCGATTAAAAACTATATATTCCTGTTATAAATAAACGTTCCATCTATTTTTAATGGAAATGTTTTCAAGCATATAAGTTAATTTTCTAAACCAATTCAGCTTCATTGATAATAATTCTTTATGCTTTGGAAGATAAACAATGAGTCGTAATGCTTTGAAAGTTTATTTCATAATTGATTAAACAAGTGCTAGCAGGATGTCCTCATTTAAACACTCCCCATTCTCCGTGTCCAAGCTGAAATAAAAAGGAACGATGTGATGTGAATTATTACGATATCGACATGTTATAGAGTACTTGTAATTTCTATAAGACGGTTAGCTGTGGTGTTTATTTGTTTGTCACGTTTCAGTTTCTCCTCCACATCAACACAAAAAACATCTGAAAGGTGAAGATAACGAACAGTGATCAATCCCATAACTCCCACAAGCAAAACAAAATAAACGTCAATACGTGTAGGCACTATTCTTCCCAAAGGCCTTCCACTTGATACATACAATTATATACAAAAAGTATCAAAAACACGAGCTCAAGGTTATGTTACAAGCTTCAGTCTATATCACTTAATATAATTGAATATCAGTAATAAACAATCAAAAATTTTATTATTCCAGATTGCGATTAAAAGACAAATGCATATAATTTTTATAAGTAAAACATGCTGAAATAGTGGTACGGCAGTTAATAATGTATTTCTCAACATTATTGTTAAAACAATGTTGAGACTGGGAGAGCCTTATGTGTTGTGGTAGTTTGTTCCAAAGGTTTACACCTGAGTATTGTAAAGAGGTCTTGAATAATTGGACTTAATAGGACTTATCACGACATACCTACACAATGAATCTGATCTAACACAGCCATGGGACTTATCCCGATATACCAACACAATAAATCTGTTCTAACACAGCCACAGGACTTATCACGACGTACCTACCCAATACTTTCTGTTCTAACACAGCCATATGACTTATCACGACAATCCTACACAATAGTTATGTTCCAATGCTTTTAGAATATTTATACTCGTTTTTCATTCGCTTTGTAAGAGTTCTTATTTTGACAGATTGTCCTAGAGATACTCCTTCTACACATTCAGGCTCCATTAAGACAAAGATATGGAAGTAAAAGACCATACTTTTCCTGTAAGACTTCATGAAAGATGAAGATAACGAACAGTGATTAATATCATCTTTTGCAGTAGTTTTCTTACATAGTGATTTGGGGAAGTCATGCTACGTTTCGACACAATACTAATGAGTATCCCCTTGTATAAAAAGAAAATATTCACTTTGTAAATGTAAAAAAGAAATACGAAAAACATACGATTAAAGATCTACTTGTCATTTGTTTTCTCCTTTTTCCTTCGTATTGTGATGATTAATATTGATAGTAAATTAAGTCCATGTCTTCCAAACGGAAGGGATTTATGATAGAATAGTCCAAAGATCTGCTCACCAATTTTGGATAGACATGGTCCAGTAGTATATAGTAACCCGAAGTAGGGAAATCAATCAGTCTATGTTCCAGCTCCAGAAGCGAGTAGAAGGAGTAGGTAAGCAGAAAATGGAAATCAGCAATAGGTTAGGGTGAAAACAAATAAGCATTTGTGGAAATAGCTTAAGGAATTGCAGTTGGATACTGGGTGCAATTATCCTAAATAAAGGTGAGGCAGCCTGTACTATCACTAAGAAATAGGAATTTAGCTCAGAAACGCGGTGCAAGTAGCCCAGCCAGCGAACTTCCCTCTGTATATGATTAGAAACCCGAGATAAGTAACTCAGTACCAATCAACGCTGAGACAGAGAAATAGAAACATTTATGTTAATGATCAATCAATAGCTCAAGTAGAGTAAGAGGAAAATTATAAATATATGACCCCATCTCTTGTAAAGAACCCGGTAACGCGATACAGTGTTAAATAAAGAATTGTTACTCGATATACCATCGGAATATCCTTCCGGTTGGGTGCACATGTATGTACGACTGCCTAATGTTCCTAAATAATATATGCAGCATTACATAAACTATTAAATGTTTTATATAGTTTTGGATAATACATGTGCCTAATCCAGGAGGACCCTAGTACCCCTGGTGAGGACGATGAACGGGGATTTCTGAGATTTTATCCAGATTATAGTATGATAAATGCAATTTGGAAAAAAATGTATACTATCAAAAGATAGAAAGAAAGTCAAACATGGACTTCTGGACCCGTTTCATCAACAAGTGTAAATTTTCAACTAACTAAGTCTTACGCCGACTACGTAAATCTAGTTACGTATAATCTTAGTTTAGCGCAAACCGCGTTTCACGAAACGACGTAAATACATGCGTACATTACTACTCGACTAAATTTTCAACTAAGCTTACGTGCTTAGTTACCACGTCCTGAGCATGCGTACATTATACTTTCTTTTTTTCACTTGTCGTCTGGACCAAAATAATGAATAAAAAGAACACAAAGAAAATGCACAAGCGGAATTGGTTGGAGACAGAGGTGGCCATGTTGGCAGAGGCAGTTAAATTTTCCTATACCATACTATTTGGGCATTGCATACTAAATCAAACATATCACTCCATAAACAAAATTTGTTTTTATCTAGGCCTATATAGGCCTATGTACATGTGTATATGTTCTACATCTCTTCTTCTACAAAAAGTAGTTTTATGATTTCAAGGGTTATTATATTTTAAGTGCATGTAGGTCGACACGATACATCTACATTGTATATAGATATTAACTGTACATTTATACTTTAATTGGATAATTAATGTAGACTCATAGGCCCAAATGTGTTTGAACAAATTGAATATGTGTGCATATTTTACAGTTCGCAATTATATACAGGCACGTACCATCGTTTTGCAAAGTGACTGGGGGGGGGTGCAGCTGGGACATAAATTAGATGTTGGCTTTTCAAATAATCTTTTGTCCTATCTGCAAAATCCTTATTCGGAGGTGGGGTGTAGTGGGTGGTGTTGGAATCTTTTGCAGTGATTTCCACATTATTTCTCTCTCTCACGTTTCATTTTCTTCAATCGTGGAGGTGCTAGAGTCTTCTATCATGAGTGCCTCAAAACATTTTCCTACAAACATCATGTGTCTGTGGGGCGGGGGGTGGGTGTTAAACTTCTGCTATTAATTCTCATTATCATACCTCACTAAATAGTTTTTATTCATAAATACCTCTCATTCACTTACTGTACAAAATTTTAAAAAATCGTATTGTTAAAAAAAAGTGGAGTAGCAATGCAGGGTGCCCCCCTCCGATTCACTCCGATTCGTACCTGATATACATGTACATGTAGATATTTTTCTTTATTTGATAACATAAAATCTATATCTGCACGGATTATCCTGCACATCACTTATCACCGAAATTTGTCAAGTATCAAACTGTTACGAAGACCTTTTTTTTTTATATTTGGAAGAACTTAATTATCATAATATAGTTATATGATGTATCTGTTAAGACGGGATATTCTTTTCAAGATTTAAGATATACAATGGAAAATAGTAGATCTTAAAGTCACTGTTCATGAAATATACACTACACTCCCGTAAATCCACCCACCATACGACAGAGATCGAATTAAATCGGGTTCGCTAGTCATTTGTTCCAAGTTAGTCAGAGCGGAAGTTTTGAAGAGATTTATAAATAGCCTACATATAATACAACAAAGTGAATGTTCCCTTTACGGTGGATTACTTTACAAAGGGATTTAGGAATGACATTGTACATTTATCATTCATGTACAGATAGATACGTGTGAGAAATAATCATACAGTAAAGGCAAGGCATACATTTACTAGTTTTCAAAGGGAAGAAACCCTTATAGCCTTACATATTTATCGTTGTAAACGTCTAAAAGCATCCTGTCTAGAAAAAATTGATCACGACGCAAAGCTCGTCGGTAAAAATTCCATATATATTTACAAACAGCTAACAGTCGGCCATGATTTTTGCTTGCGTAGGTACTTACGTATGGGTTCGATCTGACGTAGTGTTTCTACTAGTTAGTAGAAAACTTGCGTAAATTCTAATTTTACGCCATTTGATGAAACGGACTTACGTAAAATATTTAGTCTAGTCAGAAAGTTACGCCAAACCAAGCTTACGCAACTAGTTACGATGTTTGATGAAACGGTGTCCTGGATATACTAGTGGTGGTATCTGGTGTCTGGGAGGAGTATACATCCCATGTTGACTGGTCATACCAACCGTGGAAGTCTATGTGTTGAAAAGGTATAAAGTTTATGAATTATAGCACACTTTCGTGTGATAATTCTTAGGTATATTTCAAGGTATTTGATGATGAAATATAAGCAATGAATATTCATCAAACATTTTACGTGTCACTTCAAATGATACACAATGAATATTCATCAACATTTTACGTGTCACTTCAAATGAGAAGGAGGCTGAACCAGTCTGAATCACATGTCCTGTTTGTCAAAATAAATAAATGATAAATTAACGTTCGGAAATATTTCACTTTTCAGGAGAACTTATGATACTAGTATTAGTAATGTAATTTTTATATAGTGTATAATAATGCGTTGTACATTCAATTTGGTGTTGGTGTTGAATGGTTTATTTGTGATATCAGATGCTCAGACAGTGAATCTTGGAGTCTGTTCAAAGTATGTTAACGTTTTATTGTATGTTTCTACATGTACCTTTATGATTTTTATATATATATGTATTCTGTTTTTAAATTCTCCATTCATTGCTTTATGAAAACTTTTCCTCCAAACAGTAAAGACGAACCTCTACAATGTTGTCGAAATTACAAAAGACGTGGAGATTCATATGAAGATAAAAATCAAAATATCATCTGAGAATTCTGAACTTACTGAATTCGTTTTATTATGGTAATAGATGTATTACATAAGTAATGTCTTCTAACAGAATGTTGGCCAGGCACCTTTGGCATATATTGTAAGTAGGACTGTCCTGACGGTTTCTATGGACGTTTTTGTATAGAAGTCTGTGATTGTTCTTCATGTGACAAGGTCTCGGGGTGTCAGCCGAATTCAACTCAGACTGGTCAGAAAAATATGTCATAGTAGTTTTCAGTGTCATTTCTCTCGATTTCCACACGTTTGAGTTTCACATTGAGAATTTCATAATTCTAACCAATAAGCTTTACAAATCCACTTTTATCTTAAACCAAGATTAGATAATGTCCCTAGAAAAAATATTCATCCCATGTTAATTAGACACACACGCTGTCAGCCCTCTTCATATTTGACAGATTCTATTTGATCATATAAACTACCTAGATTTAATATAAGTACCTATGTCAGAGAATTTTTATCAGATTTAAAACTCATGTATTTCATATGCTAAGGATATCAATCGGATTACAGAAACAACAAAACAAGAAAATTCCTATAATAGGGGCGTGATTAGTGCTTCATCACTGACAGGAAGTCTGACTTTCATAATAATAATTATCGTCATCTACCGCAAACAGAGGTAAATATATATACTACATGTGGTATTGGATGAGCGCTGGGCGAATCTTCTGAATTATTTGATAAAATACGTTGATTTTGCGGTTTCTGAAAAGAAGTTTATTTTTTGTTTGCGGAAATATCAATGATTTCTATACTTTCTGATAGCATATAAAATATCATGAAGACTATCTTGTGATGCTAATCATGTTTTCTGAATAATTCACAAGTATTTCTATATTGTTTAAAACGCCCATCATTAAATTCTTTTAAAGATGCTTCCTTTTTCTTTCGAATTGTCGGTTATCATTCATATTAACAATATTCTTTTCTTATATTACAGCAGAAATAGAATCTTAATAAGTCCAAATTCATCGATTCATAAAGGTGGGGATCACTTATATTCCGTATCAAAGATTTTTTAAAGAAGATATATACGATAGAATGAAGTAAATGTTTTTCTAGAAAATTCATTAAACTATACAGGCGGTGTACTAGCCAGAACGACACCATTGGGTGGATTTTCTCAACGCAGTCCATCTTCCAGTAATGCAACTGGTGGTGGTGGTCCAGCATTAACATTTGAAGGCGGGAAATTTGAACTGTTAGACCCTCGGATGTGTTGGCAGCAAATCGATTTTGCTGATAATTCAATAAATGCAAAAGATAATAGCCTTGCTAAGCTGTCGACTCTAGACAGTGTGTACAATCATCTCAACATAGATGTGGGCGATTACAACATATTAAGTCTGACAATCAACAACAGTCAAGGGACTGATGAGGAATATTACTTTGCACAGACTTCTAGCAGTTGTTGCAAGAATACAGAATGGGGGTGTTCATTGAGAAACAAAGATAATGGATGTTTATTGTCAGAAAAGGAGTGTAGCAACACTCTAAACAAAACTTCACAAAGAGAAGATATATTTGAAACCCACAGTGTCCCAGAACCAGAAAATTTTAAAATCAGTATGATGAAGAAAGATGGAATTTCATCAGTAAAGGGGAAGATAGATGCAATGCTCTTGGACGAATTGTCAAAAAACTAAATAGCTTTAAACCGAAAGCTCAAGATATTGAATTCAATGATTCAGTTTAGTGTAAAGTCGCATTGGTGCATGAAGAACATCATACAAAGAGACAAATTGGAGATTCAAATTAGATGGTCGTTATAACGATGTAGTTCGTCAATACAACCTATCGTTGAGTCAAGTGCTGTCTGACGTGCTTCATACCGATTGTTAGGCCGTTCTTGGCACATTGATTTTGACTACGGATAACTCCGTTTACCTGTTCAGGATATGCGGCTCACGGCGGGTGTAACCGATCGACAGGGGGTGCTTCCTCCTCGTACGCACCTAACCCCACCTATGGTGTGTCCAGGAGTCTGTTTTTGCCCAACTCTCAATTTTTTATTGCTTATATGACTTATGAGATTGTTCGCTGTTCGTTATCTTCACCTTTCATTTAGGAGAACCTCAAACATAGAAATACCGTATTACAGAAAAACCTTATACAGAAAAACACTGACATAAATCTTGGTTCCTTCCGCAGAGGTCGATGGCATCAATAGATAAATATTAAATATTTCACTTTGTTTTACAAACTTTATAACATAAGAGTTTTGAATTAGCATTAACAGGATTGCACTTTTTAAAATGATATAATCTATATAGGGTTATCCCATCAAACATTGGTTTAGTATGTATACAGCAAATCACACCTAAATCAGTGGATTTCTGGGTTATGACTTCGAGGATATACTAAATATTTAGATATTCATCTGTATATTTCACAATAATCTACACCACGAACCTTTTATTCCACAACAAAACCAAGTGTTTTTTAGAAGTGGGAGTCATGGTCCTTCCTGAAGAGACGTTGTAAACCGAAGTGCCGTGTTCTGGTAGGCGTTGACACAAGAAAACCACCCACTCTTAGCGCCCCGAGCGCCACGCATATGTCTAAAATTAAGGCACTTCGTTTGCAGCTGGTGACACCTCAATACGAGTGGAAAAACTTCAAAGGGACGTAAAAACCGATTCAAAGCATGCCGGTTTTTTTGTAATCATCGTGCAAATAACATGAAACAAATTTTCAGATATATTTTCACAACACGCTTGCCTTAATCAATATTTTCTTTTAATTTTCATACTTCATATTTATCATTTACATTGCTTATTTAGAGCATAACAGGAAACAACTTTGTTCGTTAATAATTTGTACAGTCACGAAAATTGGACTTTGTAATATTACACTTTTTAGATCAAATTACATAAAATTCATATGATAAATGACACTCATTATGACATCTCATCAACACTACAGATATCTACTCAGTCAATGAAACCTCCGAAAGTGTATTTGAACCGCCATCTGTTGTACGTTTTAGCTGGTAGTAACTAGAGATTCACATTGTACTCAGTAGAGATCCCCTGGGAATTCCGGTTAGAATAGTTCCTCAGTACCTTTTGCGTGTTGTACATGTAAGAGGCGACAAAATGGGGGCGGTCCTTTGGATGAGACCGCAGTAACTGAGACTCCGTGTCACAGGAGGTGCGGCTTGATAGAGATCACTACCTGCTCAAAGTCTTAATACGCCGAGCATAGGCCTAAATTTTGCAGTCCTTCACCTACAATGGTCTCTACATCAGTAAAAACAATTTCGAATGGGACATTAAACAATATACAACCTACCAATCAATGAATATCCATCTAACATATCTAGGATGACAAAGAATCATTCCGTTAGAATACCGAGCTTGCAAGTAAACAGTTATCATTCAAATTGGTTTCCCTTATTAGTAAACAGCTCTAAATTAAACTTGTTGTCTCGCTTACTAGTGAATGATTCTACTCTTCTTCTTTTTTAAATTTCATCATTTATTAAAAAGTATACATATTATTATTTGGGATAAAATATCCTCGGATACTCCCGCATAATCCTCACCAATGGTGCTAGGGGCCCATTAGATTTAATGTATTTTATGATTATTTTATACAAGGCATATATATGATTTATATGAAAATACATAATATCACTATATGTATGATAACAAATATTTTTCGAAGTCATAGGAAAATCATGTACAACGTTGATGTAGATATATCAACATTAGAATAACACAGAAATTATTTAAGGAATGATATATAAACATCATAGTCCTAAGTTGACCGTATAGTTATAATGATAACTATTTAAGAATAGTATATACTTGTATCTTCACAGTAGTCAAGTTACATTAATTTACAAAGATCTATGTGACAGCATTGACCCAATGATAGGTTGTATTGACGAACTAGATCGTTAGAACGACCATAGAATTTGCGAAATACTTACTTTAAACAAGATTGTGAAATCCCTGCACCATCAACTTGTTTGTCAGTAGCGTGCCTCGATTTAAAAACTGATCATACGCAGAACAAGCTCTAGCGTATCGAATCAGTTGAGAAATATAAACACCATATGCAGCTGATAATGGAATATTGCTACATAAATGTTGGAAGTTGACAACGGAGAAGCTGAAATCATAACGTTTTTCGTAAAGTTGAGTTGTTAGTTTGACGTTAATATCTACTTTCAATAAAATATCTAAGTATGAAGCAGAAGTGGACGACTCTGTGGTGTCTTTTATTTCGAGTTCACAGGTATATATCGTATCGACATATGAATGAGAAGTATTATTGTTAATAGATAAAACATCGTCGATATATCTAAATATCGAATTGAAGGCCACAGGAAGATATTTTTTTCTTGTCACACTTTGATCCCCAAATACATTTAAACAATTCTCTTGTCAAGATAGATATAACACTGTGATTGGGGTTTGGTAAAGAAATAAAAAGATTATTAAGTTTTGGTAAAATCAATGTTTTTGCAACTGATCCTACCTATAGAGTTTAAATTCGTCTACTCTATCTTTGAAGAAGTGCATAGAGATTTGCAACAAATACTTTTACGAAGGATGTACTGGAGTGATCCCCACACTTATGGACACTGTACATGTCCACGAGTCAATCCCTGTTATTCCTAAATGAGTTAACACTAAAATTAAAGTTGATTAAAAAGTGTTTCATACCAATTGTTAAGCCGTTACACACTGATTTTGATAGGGCGTGCTTCCTCCTCCTAGACACGCTGAAAGACGCGAATCGGTCTGCTGCCGAAATGCTCTTAATTTCTGATTCTTTTAATTTGGTCATTATATATTTTGTTAAAGCCTGTGTTGTAGCAACTCTGAACGCACGAAAACAAAATATAGCAGTCGATGTAAGAGACAGGAAGTGAGCATTGCGTTGCATTATGGTTGGTTGGTTGTATATTCTTTAACGTCCCTCTCGAGAAATGTTCACTCATATTGAGACTTCACCGTAACCCGTGGAGGACTGCAAAATTTAGGCCTAAGCTCAGCGCTTACGGACTTTAAGCAGGAAGTTATCGTGCTGCACCTACTGTGACACAGGGCCTCGATTTTTGCGGTCTCATCCGAAGGACTACCCCGTTTAGTATTACAAGCAAAGGGTATTAAGGACCTATATTGTATTCTAACTCGGATCCCTACGGGATCGTTGCATTATGTGATTGTTACTAAACTTTAATGTTTCATTAATGAGAGTTTAGATATCTAATAGCACATTAGCTAATTTAAGGAATGAATTAATTACTTTTGCGTTGGATGGAGGAATTCCACCAAAAAAGACGGAAAACTGCATCATTGCGCGCAGCACATGATGCAAAAGTTTTCCGTCCTTTTTTGTGAAATTCCTCCATCCAACGAAAAAAAATTCATTCACTCCTTATCATTTGATATTTTAAAACATTGAGTTTATATGATAAAACATTATTTGATTTGAATTGAATTAACAAGTTATTCTTGGACTACATTCTATGTCATTTCGAGATGGGCGTAGTAATTTCTGAATACAAGTACACAACTTTAAAAAAAAACTAAATCCGTTAGGCCTAATGGTGACTTCCACGAACTGTTGTTCACTGTTGAACAAACGGGTTTCTTGTTGACTGAAGAATGCAGTTTTAAAAGGATGAGTTAGAGATAACTCCTGCTGAGAGAAAATTACAGGAATTTTGTTGAGTGGAACTGGAATTAAGTGCAAAGTTCGATAGCCAGGTAGAGTTCTCTTGAGGGATGTCACAGCTTCCAGGTGGACAAGTGAGTGTTACAGATGGTTTTTCGAGTTTTATCAGTGAATTCCTAAGACCTCACAGCTGTTGTAACGTCGTACGGAAGCCTCGTGTCGGTGCCCACTCATAAACATATTTAGTCCAAAATATCTGACGTTTTCCTGGCTTTTTTATGATTTTGATATTTACCATGCCTGGCAGGATTATGAAAGAAAATATTATGTTGGATTACGAAACCATAGTCGTTTTAAAGGACTACGATATTGTAGTATTTCTGAGGAGGCAGTGTGCGGTGTATCTGGTATTTGGGTTCGTGACATGAATGAAGTTGTCGCAAGGTGCAAACTGGACTATTGTCATCCCTGGTTGAATACATCTAACTCTCAGTCCGGAATTCCAGAAGCCACGGGCCTCTGCATTTCTATCAATAAGCCGTTATATGATTGATAAGAGTGATATATATATATATATATATATATATATATATATATATATATATATATAAAGCACAAACAAGGGAAGTCGTTGTGGCCGAGTGGAGTTACGCACTGGTTTGACAATCTTGCTAGGCGGTGGGTGCCGTACGTCGCTGGTTCGAAAATTTTCAGTACCTAGTTGTGATTATTTAGTGCTTTATATGTATATATATATATATATATATATATATATATATATATATATATATATATATATATATATACCCCCTGTTGCAGAAGCAGACATGTGTTGTTATATTTGGGGGGTCCTCAAATAGCCATGTTTATTTCATTTTGCATAATTAATCATTATTTATATTTGATAATTGTGTGTTTTTGTTTAATAGATTTATATAGATCGACAGATTTGTTAAGTTTTTCTTTTCAGGATTCTCTAATCTATATATAAATACGAAACATCCAGAGGAATCCCCAACATTCCAATAGAAAGTAGTTCCGGCCATATTTTTTTTCGTTGGATACAATATTCCAATAATTTTTCAACCAATGAAAAAGCGTGTAACATGTAAAATTAAATGATTTTTGAGTTTAAGAAAGATTTCAAAACACAATATTTAATGAATCCATTAACTTATGCCACATTAAGGATTTACTAACTCATAAGGGTTAATGTCACATTAAACTTTGATACAGTCGTGTTCACATCATAAACTGTATATAATTTCGGTGGAGAATACCGGTATATTTCTAGCTGGAAGTAACTGTAGATTCACATTGTAACCAATGAATACCCATCTAACATGTTTTGGATGACAAAGAACGGTTGCGTTAGATTTCCGAGGTTGGTAATAGAAAGTTACCATTCAAACGTATTCCCCTCACTTGTAAACGGCTGTAGATTAAAATTATTCTAGATTATAATGGTTGTCTCCCTTACTGGTTAACCGCTATTATGAAATGCAAAGATAACGAACAATGATTAATATCATGATTCCTGTAAAGGTAACGAACAGTGATCAATCTGATAACTCTTATAATGTAAAACTTATACGGTACCAATTTTGATCCACCAGATGCGCATTTCGACAAATGTATCTTCAGTGATGCTCAACAGAAATTTTTGAAATCTGAAATAACAGTAAACTTGTAGGCCCTAAGAGCTATTTCAGTGGAAAACAGAGTGCCAAGAAGGTGGAGTCAAATTCGTCGAAGGATAGCAGCTACGCATGAGGGAGATACTCCTTAATTTTGAAATGATTTTCTAAATTTTATTACAGTAAATAAATATACATCCGTATTTTCAAGCTAGTAACGAAGTACTTAGCTACTGCGCTGTAGAGACCCTCGGGGACTAACAGTCCACCAGCAGAGGCCTCGACCCAGGAGTCATAATGTAAAACTTATACGGTACTAATTTTGATGCACCAGATGCGCATTTCTACCCCTGGATATATCTGAAGTTGTATCATTTATGAGTGAAAATCTCTATCTTAAAGTTATTGTCATGCTTGCTTGTCGACAGCTCTAGACCAAAACTGTATCCACTTGTTAGTGAACAGTTCTAGGTAGAACTTCTCGTCCTACTAGCTAGTGAGCAGCTCAAATTAAACTTATTATCCTGCTTACTAGTGAGCAGCTCAGGTAAAACATCTTATCCGGCTTACCAGTGAATAGCTCATATTAAACTTCTTATCCCGCTTACTAATGAACATATCCGATTAAACTTCTTATCCTGCTCACTAATAAACAGCTCAGATTACACTATTTATCCCGCTTACTAGTGAACATATCCGACTATACTTCTTATCCTACTTATTAGTGAGCAGCTCGGATTAAACTTCTTATCCCGCTTACTAGTGATTAGCTCAGATAAAACATCTTATCCTGCTTACTAGTGAACAGCTCAGATTGAATTTTTTATCCTGCTTACTAGTGAAAATATCATACTTCTTATCCTGCTTACTAGTGAACAGCTCAGATTATGCTTCTCATCCCGTTCACTAGTGAACAGCTCAGATTAAACTTCTTATCCCGCTTACTAGTGAACAGCTCAGATTATACTTCTTATCCCACTTACTAGTGAACATATCCGATTAAACTTCTTATCCTGCTTACTAGTGAACAGCTCAGATTAAACTTCTTATCCCGCTCACCAGTGAACATCTCAGATTAAATTCCATATCCTGCTTATTAGTGAGCAGCTCAGATTAACTTGTAATCTCGCTTGCTTGTGAACAGTTCTAGATGCATGTACATGTAATATTTATTACTTGCTTTTAAATGAATACTTACTTTTAAAGGGATTGGTTCACTATTTTCGAAAGAAAGATTTTTCATTTTTGATGTTAAGAATTAGAAATATAACTAATTTAATGTTGACAAATAAAATTTGGACCGTATCAATGCAAGGATAAGAGCAGTATTTTAGTTAGATTATGTGTTATATAAACAAAGACTCGAGTCTTTTTATGTAAAAAAAAAAAACAAAAAAAAAAAAAGAAAAAAAAACGAGGAAACGTTAATTTAATAATCTAAAGCATTTTCATTTTGTACAATCACAAATTTAACTTTTTTTTAAATGACACATTTTACCGAAAGTATACTTGAGATGTAATATATATAGTAATCTTTGATCAATATCTATTTGTTTTGAAAACTTCGTAAACAATAACACACTTCAATCTTTGTTTTCAAAACAAATAATAAACGTTCTATAATGAGGTTCTGTCATGATGAATAACTTTAATTTTTTTGTGAAACCTTGTAAACATATTAGAATGTAGGTTTTGATCATTTAAAGAGAATCAAAATTTGAGGGTGGAGGAATAGTGAATCAGTCCTTTTAAATGAGAACTTATCTTTATTTGTAATATCAGGCTAAATGTTTGTGCAAAAAAGAATAAACAATTGTTATCAGTCCTATGCCATACATTTACCACTATTAACGCATAATTATTAGATATTATTATATATTCTGAATACAACCGTATAATGGTTGAAAGACATGTACGGCAGGTACAACGTGAATTCAAAAACTCAAGGAAACAAACAGTTTTGAATAAATTAATCATAAATTCATAATGATATGTTCTTCCGTCTCTTATTCTTGATAATGACATTGTCTATTTGGGAAATTCGTATTTTAACATCAATTCATTTATATTTCTTATGAACACTTTTTGATAATTAAATAAGTACCATTTTCCTTCTAAATTAAAGAAAAGAAAAATAACTGTTGATATGATTGTAGTGATTTTAATAAATCAGATTAAACTTGTCTACCTTCTGGTAAGTAATAGATATTTTTTTTATAAATGGTTGTCTCGCTTGCTATTGTACAGGTCTATAAACTTGCTGGTGAACAGCTCTTGATTAAACTTTCTCTCCTCACTTACTAGGGAACAGTTTTAAATTCAACTCGTCTCACTTACTAGTAAGTTGTCTATCTTGCTTAGGAACATCAGTAGAAGTTTTTAAAAGATTGTCATCTCACTTGCAAGTGAACAGGTTGAAATTGAACTTGTTGTCTCGTTTGCTTGTAAACAGCTCTAGATTAAACTTCTCATCTTACTTGCTTTGGCTAGGTCTAAATTAAATTGTGTTCTCGTTTGTTCATGGACAGCTCAATATCAAACTTGTTATCTCACTTGCTTATGAACATCTCAATATTAAACTTCTTAGCTCACTTTCTAATGAACATTTCTAGATCAAACTTTTCGTCTCACTTGCTATTGAACAGTCTAGAGTAAAATTGAAATATTATTTTATTTAGATCAAACTGAACTTTCATTATGGTATATTTTCACACAAGTTATTGGACACAATTGGAAAACAATTTAAAGTTGTCTTAGTCTCTTTCCATCTGTCACTTTTGTATATGGATATACCAGAGGTGAGATCAGCGATGCGAGCAGTAATCACTCACTTTCTGGTCTCTCTGAATGCAACGTCACATTTCATAAATCAGTGAAATGGCGTAATTTTGGCCCCAGAGCGATCTCCCGGCAAATTGCTAAAACATTAATTTCTACTCTATGAGGAAATATTATTGCTTGGACTACGTACTTAACATGATGAAAATATTTACACGACAAGCATGCATCGCATCCTACCAAATTAAGAGATCCAAAACTGGAAAACTCTGATTAGATTTCGTGAAATAAAGAATTATTCAAACCCTAGTAAGATTGATTGTATCTTGCTTAACGTCTCTCTGGAGAATTTTTCACTCATATGTAGACGTCACTAGGACCGTGAACAGTGTGGGTTCGTTACCGTGCCTATCTACTTTGACACGGGACATCCGCTTTTAAGGTCATCTCCGAGGACCCGTGACATTCACACCTGATGCCGAGCTATTGGGGATGGAACTGTCACTACCTATTTGAACGACTTCGGTCTGTCGCGGCCGTGATTCGAACCCCAGCCTTCCGTGTGTGGGGCGAATGCTCTAACCACTAGACCACCGCGTGTGTTTCCTTCATTTATGTTATGACTTATGCATTTTTTATATGTACCGAGTTGTGTATCACTAAGACCACACTGAAAAACCATCCCGATTAGAAAATATCGAAGTGCTAACGCATGCGCAGGAGTTCCCCACATCATCAGGCGTACTTATTCTGTTAGTTCAATATATTCCTGTTACAGATAAACGTTCCATCTATTTTTAATGCAAATGTTTTTAAGCATATAAGTTAATTTTCTAAACCAATTCAGCTTCATTAATAATAATTCTTTATGCTTAGGAAGATAAATAATGAGTCGTAATGCAAAGTAATGAAAGTTTATTTCATAATTGATTAAACAAGTGCTAGCAGGATGTCTTCATTTAAACCCTCCCCATTCTCCGTTTCCAAGCTGAAATAAAAAGGAACGATGTGATGTAAATTATTACGATCTCGACATGTTATAGAGTACTTGTAATTTCTATAAGACGGTTAGCTGTGGTGTTTATTTGTTTGTCACGTTTCAGTTTCTCCTCCACATCAACACAAAAAACATCTGAAAGGTAAAGATAACGAACAGTGATCAATCCCATAACTCCCACAAGAAAACAAAATAGACGTCAATACGTGCAGGCACTATTCTTCCCAAAGGCCTTCCACTTGATACATACAATTATATACAAAAAGTATCAAAAACACGAGCTCAAGGTTATGTAACAAGATTCAGTCTATATCACTTAATATAATTGAATATCAGTAATAAACAATCAAAACCTTTATTGTTCCAGATTGCGATTAAAAGACAAATGCATAGAATTTTTATACGAGAAGAAAAACATCCTTAAATAGTGGTACGGCAGCTGATAATGTATTTCTCAAAATTATTGTTAAAACAATGTTGAGAATGGGAGAGCCTTATGTGTTGTGGTAGTTTGTTCCAAAGGTTTACACCTGAGTTTTGTAAAGAGGTCTTGAATAATTGGACTTAAGTATGGTTCCATGTAAAAATCAGGCAGAGGGTGATAAGTCGACCGTCAGGGATCGAGCCGATACTTATATATATAGTAACATGGTTTATAGGAAATCATTCGGTGATAATATTTTTTTCATATGACGCACCTTCACAGAGCTATGTTGCTAAAAATAGAATACCCATGTTTTGACCAAAATTGACTCATAAAAATGCTATATATTCTTAAAGGTTTTGTTAAATGAAAAGATCATACATTTTCAAGTGGCTTATATAAAATGAAGAAGAAGAAGGCTACTGTTTACGAATTTCTGTTGTCATAGTGAGTATTTGTTATGTGTTACCGTGGTAACCGTTCCTGTAGTTAACGAAAGGATTTTCTAACGGGAAAACATTCCAACTTTAAGACCATTTTTCTCGAAACAGCAAACACTTTCAAAAAAGTTTTATGATTAGACGGATGAAGTACATGCTATTGAATAATTTTTACTCAATATTTTTTTTGAAAGTTTTTACTGTAAAAAATATATGAAGATTGTGAAAAATGGCTGGAAAATAATATATTTTCATGTTTTTAAATTTTCTTCTACTTAGAAACTATTCAACAAGCACACTTTTTTGTCATCTTCTAGTAATTATCATATTTATAAATATCTAAAATGATCTTCTTTATGTGTTTACATACCATAATGATATGTCTATAGATGTAAATGCAAGAAACGATGCATAGCATTTTGGGTCGGGATCGAAAGTCCGTTTATTATTAACCCATTTCTTTCAGATTTCCTCAGGTTTTTGTAAACAACTTACTAGACCGGTCTTTATAGGATATTTTGCACTGAATGGAGAGTTTAACTTGCAAGTATTTTTGGCTGGATAGTTGTGAGTTTGTTGGTAATTAACAGATTAAAGAAAAAATGCTTGGTTGGCAATTGTTTTTCATTTTGAAATTCACCTATCAACAACTCTTGTGAGGCTGGTCAACGACGTACGTTGTAGGTTGCTGGAATAACAAGAGATTGGCATTTTAGTCCCAAGTATAAAGAGAATGAATGCCCATGTTCTTTAAAAACGTATATCTTTAGAAAAACAAAACTGAAAATACATTGAACATGTTCAAGGGAATCCTATGATAAAACATTAAAACATAATTTATCAACTTTTGTGTTTTACCCTAAATAATTCATTGAAAATATCTTTTATTTGAAAAATCATTTTGAATTCATTTTTGCTCTGTGTAATATGAAATTTAATACATTTATTACAAAGCATTTGGACATTTTAAACTTTGGCTAACAATTCTAGAAACATGATATGGCTCAAATTTTAAAATAAAACTGTTTAGCACTTGATTTCCTTATGAATCCTTTGTAAGAGTGGAACAAAAACTTTTAGTGAAATGTACGTTTTTACAGTCGTATAATATATATGTTTGTTCAGGAAAAAATAAAAATCAGAACAGAAACTGCAGACATTTGTGTCATTAATATTGTAAAATTTGGACAGTTTATATTGACTTTATATAATTTTATGAAAATACATGTAATGTAGAAATGGGATTGTTTTAAAATTCAATAATGTAGTTTAAAAAATGTAAGTTGACTCATTTATCATATCTATGGCACTATCTTTTACCAAGTATGATTACAGGTTGCTTTCAGATGACAAAACAACTGTTTTACATAATCCATGTAGATATTAGTGTCTGTAAAGTTAATTGAAAATGAATTCTTAATTATTTCATCAATACATTCCATTATCTATAAGATTTTTTAACAGTTGCAACTTGTAAGTTTAGATCCTTTATAAACTATATACTGAAAGATGTACGCGGAAGAGTTCTTTGAAGCTTAAAAATTTTATTTCAAAATCATACTTTTTTAAAAAGTGTAACCCCAAACAAGGCATAAACATGATAAAGGAACAAATGAGCACAGAAATATATTTGCTACGAACATATTTACAAAACGGAGGCAGATCCAGAAAAAAATATAAGGGTGGGAATGGAGGTTTTGTGACTCGTGTATTTACCTTCTCCATCCAGAAAGGGGTGGGTGAAGAGCCCAATAATTGCATAAAATAGACCATTTGAGCTATTCTATGATGCATCACATTATACATGTATTTTTGCATGTCAACACAACTTCATTACACAGTTCAGCCCATTGGTGTTTATTTTTTTCATAAGTTGTTTCCCTTTCGAATTTAGGTACATTAG
This sequence comes from Ostrea edulis, assembly GCF_947568905.1. NCBI lineage: Eukaryota > Metazoa > Mollusca > Bivalvia > Ostreida > Ostreidae > Ostrea > Ostrea edulis. The sequence goes on along the minus strand of NC_079172.1, from coordinate 66,224,593 downwards.
GAATTTCAGTTGAAATAATTTGAATAAAACACCATATATAAGAATGCTTTCATGTTTATTTGACAATTTGTCATTTATTTCTTCATAGAGTTTTGATATTTTGTTTGGATTCAATATTTTAGACTGTCTTGATGTTCAACATTGAATTTATGGACTCCTTTGCTTTCCTTTTGTAATAGTGTCTTGTACTTTCATTTGATTTGATTGATTTTCCTCCTGTTACCACTTTAAGTATATCCTTGTCTTTTACAGAGACCTACAATACAATAAGATAGACACTGATTTTCAGGACACAAGAATTTACTTATTTTTCTCTCCTCAATATACGTGTATATAATATTTATTTCTCTATTTTTTGAGAATGTTTGAACATTTTATATCATAAAACTTTCAATAAAGTACACGACTCAGAGCCTAGTAGTCATAGTACACATTGATTTTTAAATTATACATGTAGTTAGAAAGAATAAAATACTAAAACAGCATATAAAACTTTTGAAAACAAGAAATGTTTAAAGAAACTTGTATATGGCATTGAGAAGGTGTTCCAAATATTCTAAATCAGTGACAAGTAGGTTCGGGTACTAGTCAGGGCAACAGTTGTATCAGGTTTTGAGTCTGGTTTCTGAGTGACCAATATTTTCCTATAATGGTGGGTTGGGAGTTGGTTGACTTTGACCTCATTATCAGAAGGGGTCATATAGTGCTTGTATATCAGGATTATTATATAATATTATACTGCTCTACCAAGTTTGAGGTTTATAAAACATTTACACTTTAGATTCATTGGTACATATGTGCTACATGTATTTACCACAGAGGTTTCCAATGCATGTAGTGATGGTAATGACACTCCATGATGCTGGTATGAAAACTTTAAAGAAATATACATTAGCTAAATGACTTGATCTTTGTTATATTTATATATTATTATTAGAAATATAAATTCAAGAACCCATACATTAATCAGTCCCCATGACCATATCAGATTGAGGCAGACTTTAAATAGTAATATAATAGATATCTAATAAAAATGTCAAGATATAATTAACATTATGAATTGTTTTACAATAAAATGGAATTCTTTAAAAAACTACAGACCCTAAATATTTTCTTTGATATGTCTAATAGTATGCATATGTTTTTAAAATATGAATTCCGATTTGTCAAGAGCTGAATGGTGACCACTAAAAGAAATGATTTTGTGCATATGAAATAATATTTAAAAAATGTGTGTGTGTTTATATTGAACACCTTGAAGGAAAAAACAATGATGTGTATATAAAATAAATTGAAGAAAAAAATCCCATCCATTCTGAGATTTGAACCCGGTACCTCCGGCATGCTAATCCGGATACCCAACCACTTAGCTATCTGTGACTTGTAAAGAGTAGGATCACATTATATACTTAACATTGCATCTCACAAAGTTATATCATGTCTTAAATTTTTATATGCAAATTCGACTGAAATCTACATGTAGTACATAAAACCACACTCTTTTGAGATGATACCTACTCCTACTGATCCTCAGTTAGGCATAATCTACATTTCTATCTGAGACAAGAGGCGTTTGTGTGGAGGATACGTAGATGTCTGCTATTATTGCAGACCATTACAAATGAAACATGCCGTCGACTAGCCTAGGCCTAAAACATATCATAGCGTAACTGTTGAAAGTATGACTTTTTGAAACAAGAGAGTGGGTGTCATCTGCACACAGTCGTCTCATACAATGCTACATTGTATAATACAACATTCGTTATGATTTTTATGCTAGTAATAACATGAATAATAAATATTGCGAATTTTGACTTATTAAATATGTAAATCACACCATTTGAAATTACCGGAATGCGCCGACTTGGTGACATGTCATATAAGATATGTTGCTCGGTCTTCGTTGTCGGCTGCTCCACACACGTTCTATCTTCAGTGACGCCATATACATCAATGTATTTCTGACACTCTCCGAAGGTAAATATATTCGTTTCCTTTAGAGGAGGCTTGAGGGTAGTTCACACTCTGTCGGAATATTGTCCTACACGCCATTCAGTTTTGGATCCGCCATATTCCGCGCACTTAGTGTGTTGACAAAGCAGCGCCCCATGCGATCATCGAGGTTAAATTCAAGAACGATAACCGAAATTGCATTAAAATCGAAACATTCAGAGAGGTTTTAAAATGTTATATTGAAACTTTCAAAAATAATATTTATTTCAGAGCATGCCTTTTTTATTTGTTTAATGTTATATAATGATATATTTTCATACCTGCTTTGCTGTTTTTAGATTTCAAAGGGATTACAAGTAGTGTTTTGTATAGATTTGCACTAAGCGTGAATTCTCCATGTTCATAATTATCTGTCCATAATTTTGGAACAAGGCGAAATAAATCAAAACTACTTTGTATATTTACCAAACATATTACGGTGAGTTAGTATGCTAAGTTTGGGTTCATTTCCTGAACATGGACTTATCACGAAAATGCGATTTTGCCTGATTTTTACGTGGAACCATACTTAATAGGACTTATCACGACATACCTACACAATGAATCTGATCTAACACAGCCATAGGACTTCTCATGACATACCTACCCAATACTTTCTGTGCTAACACAGCCATAGGACTTATCACGATATACCTACACAGTCGGTATGTTCTAACACTGCCATAGCTATGTTCCAATGCTTTAAAAATATTGATACTCGTTCTTCATTCGCTTTGTAAGAGTTGTTATTTTGACATATTGTCCTAGAGATACTCCTTCTACACATTCAGGCTCCATTAAGACGAAGATATGGAAGTAAAAGACCATACCTTTCCTGTAAGACTTCATGAAAGATGAAGATAACGAACAGTGATTAATCTCATCTTTTGCAGTAGAGTTTTCTTACATAGTGATTTGTGGAAATCATGCTATGTTTCGACACAATACTAATGAGTATCCCCTTGTATAAAAAGAAAATCTTCACTTTGTAAATGTAAAAAAAAAATACGAAAAAAAAACTACGATCAAAGATCAACGATTTCTTTTCCCCTTTCTCCTTTGTATTGTGATGATTAATATTGATAGTAAATTAAGTCCATGTCTTCCAAACTGAAGTGATTTACGATAAAATAGTCCAAAGATCTGCTCGCCAATTTCGGATAGACATGGTCCAGTAGTATACAGGAGCCTGTAGTAGGGAAATCAATCAGTCTGATGGGAACAGCTCCAGAAGGGAACTCAATCAGTCTGATGGGAACAGCTCCAGAAGGGAATTCAATCAGTCTGATGGGAACAGCTCCAGAAGGGAGTAGAGGAAGGAGTAGGTAGGCGAAAAATAAAAAATAAGTAATAGGTTAGGGTGAAAAAAATAAGCATTAGTGGAAATAGCTTGAGGAATTGCAGTGGGGTACTGGGTGCAATTATCCTGAATAAGGGTTAGGCATCCTGTACTATCACTAAGAAATAGGAATTTAGCTCAGAAACGCGCTGCAAGTAGCCCAGCCAGCGAACTGCCCTCTGTATATGATTAGACACCCGAGATAAGTAACTCGGTACCAATCAACGCTCGGAGAGAGAAATAGAAACATTTATGTTAATGATCAATCAATCGCTCAAGTAGAGTAAGAGGAAAATTATAAATATATGACCCCATCTCTTGTAAAGAACCCGGTAACGCGTTACAGTATTTATATAAAGATTTGTTACTCGCTATACCATCAGAATATTCTTCCGGTTAGCTGCAGATGTTTGTACGACTGCCTTATTTTCCTTAATAAGTCATGCAGCATTACATAAATTATAGGGGCCTCCGTGGTTAGAGCATTGCGCTCAAAATCACACGGCCTCTCACCTCTGTCGGTGCGGGTTCGAATCCCGCTCGAATCGGTAAGTGAGAAAGTTTCCAAGATTACTTTCGGAAGGTCGGTGGTCTCTTCCCAGGTACATTGTAACTGGGTTCTCTCTTCCACCAATAAAAACTGGGCGCCACCATATAACTGAAAAATGGTTGAGTGTGGCAGAAAGCATAAAAAACAAACAAACAAGCATAAACTATAAAATATATGATGTGCCTAATCCAAGAGGACCCTAACACCCTAGCACCCCTGGTGAGGACTATGGACGGTGGGTTCTGGGGAGACTTTACCCTGATTATAGCATGATAAATGTAATTTGGAAAAAAAATTATATTATCAAAAATTAGAAAGAAAGGCAAAAATGGACTCCTGGACATACCAGTGGTGGGATCTGATGTTTGGGATTAGTAAACCTCCCCTGTTGACTGGTCATACCCACCGTGGAAGTCTGTGTGTTGAAAAGGTATAAAGGCTATGAATTATAGCACACTTTCGTGCGATAATTCTTAGGTATATTTCGAGGTATTTGATGATGAAAATTATACAAAATGAATATTCATCAAACATTTTACGTGTCACTTCAAATGATACACAATGAATATTCATAAACATATTACATGTCACTTCAAATGATACACAATGAATATTCATAAACATATTACGTGTCACTTCAAATGATACACAATGAATATTCATCAACATTTTACGTGTCACTTCAAATGATACACAATGAATATTCATCAACATTTTACGTGTCACTTCAAATGATACACAATGAATATTCATCAACATATGATGTGTCACTTCAAATGATACACAATGAATATTCATCAACATTTTACGTGTCATTTCAAATGATACACAATGAATATTCATCAACGTTTTACGTGTCACTTCAAATAAGAAGTAGGCTGAACCAATCTGAATCACATGTCCTGTTTGTGAAAATAAATAAATAATAAATTAACATTCGGAAATATTTCATTTTTCAGGAGAGCTTATGATACTTGTATTGACAATGTAGTTTTTACATTGTGCATTATAATGCGTTGTACGTATACTTTGGTGTGGCTGCTGAATGGTTTATTTGTGATATCAGATGCTCAGACAGAGATTCATGGACTCTGCTCAAGGTATGTCAACATTTTATTGTATGTTACTACTTTTATGATTTTGTATATATTGTGTTTTTGAATTCTCTATTCATTGTTTAATGAAAACTTTTCCCCCAAACAGTGAAGGCGAACCTCTACAATGTTGTCGACATTACAAACTACGTGGTGATTCATGTGAAGGTAATTATCAGATTAATATCTGAGAATTCTGAACCTTTTGGACTCTTTTCAATTATGGTAATGAATGTATTACATGTATATAAGCAATATCTTCTAACAGAATGTTGGCCAGGCACTTTTGGCATAGGTTGTAATGAGGACTGTCCTGACGGGTTCTATAGGACGTTTGTGTACAGAATACTGTAATTGTTCTTCATGTGACAAGGTCTTGGGGTGTCAGCCGAATTCAACTCAGACTGGTAAGAAAAATATCTGTGCACAAGTTTCAGTGGATAGTGTATAGACATTAAGAATAAACAATTATGAGATATATCTCAACAAAGATACTCACTTAAATAAATACATGCTTATTCGGTATAGATGTACATACAAATATACATACATAGATACTAAGAATAACCCATGAAAGCTTAAAAGCTCATTTCCAATGGGTTCCTTTGATGCACGGATGTTGTCGCCAGGGGCATTGTGTGGGTGGAAACCGGAGTACCCGTAGGAAACCTACGTATCCATACCCTATGGAAAGGACTTGCACCCCACCCCACCCCACCCTAAATTAATATTTTTTATGATCACAAAGTTTATCTGCTATAATCACTGCACATGACAATCAATAAAATAGGTTTTTGGGTGGGATTTGTTTATTTCATTGAAATAATAGTAGGCCCATGGGCCACATCACTCACCTAGATACCATTGCTCTGCTTTTGTTCAGCTATTGTGATTTTTAAAGTGTTTTTTCCAATGTTCACTCCCATGAAAAATTGTTAACGCTACCTAGCCTAAAAGGAAAACCGAACTTGAATTCATACAACATGGATATGCCTCAATACCAATATTACTAACATCACGTTGCTGTTCTGAAAAAGTTTTTCATTCATGTATGCAATATGTCAAATTTTATACATCCTGACCCCAGAGTTAACAACACAAATAAAAAACTCCACAAAACTTTGGAACGTTTGCATTTTCATATGATTTAATGCGGTGCTCTTACTGTTGAAATTGAGTAGAATTTTTCTGATAAATTTCCTGTATATTCCCATGTAAAAATCCGATATTCTACTGTGGCCCAACTCTATCCCTGGGCTTCTAAATTAAAAAAAAATCCATTTCAACTACCTGAAAAAGTTTGCATAGTAATATTGTAAATCATGGTCCTGCTGTTGTTGAAATGAAGAACTTTAAATATGTTATCCCTACATACTTCTATTTGAATGTTTGAGCCCCTATGGTGGACAGGACCACAATGTGAAGAAACCTGAATTTGCACTAACTGGGGATGCTATCAATTTTTTATGACTAATCAGGGCCCTATCGTTCTTAGGGAATATATTTAAAGATTTGTTTTAAAATTCTATCTGAATGTGATCCCTATTGTGGACCCATGTCGCCCCCTGGGCATGGCTTGGTTATGGACCGCCTCACCTCCGTGGGCATGGCTTGGACACATTTGAATCTACACTATGTCACGAAGCCTTGTATTCTCTGTACCCAAGGGTGATTTGTACCAACATTGAAATTGGCGCAGTGGTTCTGACGAAGATGAAAATGTAGAAAATTTACAGACAGACGCCTGAAAATATGTGATCGGAAAAACTAATATGAAAGCTCTTTTAGCTGAAGTGAGGTCAAACACTAGCTCTTAAGTTGAATATTTTGTGAAAAATATACGCGAAATACCCAAGGCATTGAACATTTAAAACTACAGGGAAAAGGGTAGGGTTTTGGGATGCAGTCCTTTCTGGGTTTTTGTGTGACTCGACCATTTCTTTAAGGCAGGACAAAATGTAAAGTTTTTTGTTTACTTTGTTTTCTCACTTTGCATTGAGTTGTTTTAATTTTCCAAGTTTAAAAAAAAATATATATATTTATCAATATCTTCAACTTTATAGCTTACGAAACTTTAAATAAAACACCTCCTTCCAATTCTATCTGTGTTAAAAGTTAATCGCTAACCTTGCAAGCATGTCACATTTGACAAAATTGTTATCTGCATCAATTCATGTACTTTGAATGAACCAAATTTAACCGGAAATATCATTTAAACACATATGCAAATAAAATTTCCTGTTTGTGAAAGTAGATCAATACCAATAAAATGTTCGGAAACATTTTATTTTTAAAAAGTGCCTATGATTATTGGTTTGGTACATTTTCACAAGTCAAGGGTTATTGATTTATATACTTATAGTGAGAGGTAACGAATGGATAACCCTTGATTTGTGAAGATGGTCTTGGGAATGTGAATTTTTATGTTTTTATAATTTGGTGTTGCTGTTGAATGGCTCAGTTGTAACGTCAGATAATCAGACAGAGAATCCTGAAGTCTGCACAAAGCATGTAAACATTTTATTGCATGATACTCCCCTTGAAGTTTTTATATTTTCCAATGTTAAGATCTCCAATCATTGTTATATGAAAACTTTCTCCCAAACAGTAAAAGTTAACCTCTACAATGTTGTAAAAGTTACAACGGACGTGGTGATTCATGTGAGGTTAATTATCAAACTTTTTTCTGAGAACTTTGAACTTTCTGGACTATTTTCAACTATGGTAATAAATATGTAATGAGTAAAATCTTCTGACAGAATGCTCGTCAGGCACCTTTGGCATAGATTGTAATGAGGACTGTCTTGACGGGTTCTATGGACGTTTATAATTGTTATTTGTGTGACAAGGTCTCTGGATGTCAGGTGATTGGTAAGAAAAATGTTTGTGCATAAGTTTAAGTTTTATTCCTCGAATGGCTCAAGTTATTTACTATATAAATGTGTTTACATTAGCAATAAATAATTACGAGAGATATTTCAAAAAGATACTTAAATAAATAAATGTTTATTCAGTATATGCATACATAAGCTCTGTACCCAAGGATGATTTCTACCAAGTTTGAAATTGGCACAGTGCTTCTGCAGAAGTTAGAAATGTGAAAAGTTTATGTACAGACGGACGGGCGCCTGACAACCTGTGATCGGAAAAGCTCACCTGATCTGAAAGCTCAAATCATATGAGGTAAAACACTACTCTTAAGTTGAATATTTTGTGAAAAATGTACGTGAAATACCAAAGGCATTGAACATTTAAAAGTACAGGAAAAGGGGCGGGGGTGGGGTGTGAAAGTCCTTTATCCACAAGCACCTGTGTTCTCAAAGCAAGGGGTGTCCATGGCGTAGTGGTTAGAGCATCACGCTCAAAATCACATGGCCTTTCACTTCTGCTCGGTGCGGATTCGAAGTTTCCCAGTTCACCTGCGGAAGCTCGGTAGTCTTTTCCCAGGCTCATTGTATCTGGATTCTCTTCTTCCAAGAAAAACTGGGAGCATCCATATAACTGAAAAATTGTTGAGTGTGGCGGAAAACATCAATCAGTCAATCAATCAATCTCAAACCAAAATTAAGGGTTGTACATAATATGATTCGAGCACTTCTCTAAGGCAGGACAAACTATAAAATTTATTTGTTTAATTTGCTTTCTTCCGTTTCTTTGAGTTCTTTGAATTCCGCAAGTTTAAAAAACATGAATTAGTTAATACATGTACATGAAAGGTGAAAATAACGAACATTGATCAATTTCATAACTCCTATAAGCAATACAAAATAGAGAGTTGGGCAAACAAGGACCCCTGGTTATACCACAGGTGGGATGAGGTTCCTAGGAGGAGTAAACATCCCTTGTCGACCGGTAACACCCGCCGTGAACCTATATCTTGATCAGGTAAACGGAGTTATCGTAGTCAAAATCAGTGTGCCAAGAACAACCTAACAGTCGGTATGAAACATGTATCTTCAACTTCATAGCTTATTATCACAGATTGACTGAGTTCTTGTCAATATATATATAAATGACAAACTTCACAACACTTTACAATATACAGTTTTTCTCCACTTTTACATATTGCATTTTGTTTACTACAGTTAATTAAATTAATGAAATTAATGTTGGTTTCTGCTTCCACATCATATGTTCTTGTTCCCAAACTTTGGCGTGCAGAGGTGTAACTAGCGAATGGCAATGTTTCCTATATTTGATCTACTTGTACACTGGACATCAGAAGTGAAGTGAAGACAATCTGGTTTATTGAGAAATTATTAAGTGAAGTTTTCAATATACAAAACACTGGGTGCCAACTATATCTCTGTGTACGCTTTGCCTGCTACGCCCAAACCAACTCGCAACTGGTATTTCAAGTGAATATATACACAGGTATCTAAATGTAGACCTGGTGAACATCATTAACTTTACCTGTATGGAAGCAAGTTAGGAATAAAATTATATACATTTAATTCTTTTGTACAAGGTTAAAACTAGGGAAAGTAGTTTGGACATAAAATGTGACACTTAAAGAACTTTAAATAAGACAACTCATTCCAGTTCTGTATCTGTTACTTTTATACTGTTTTGCGAAAAGTTTATCGTTAACCTTGCAAGCGTGTCACATTTGAAACTATTGTGTTCTGAATCAATTTATGCATATTGGAACGAAATTTGTCTTAATTACTGATAACTGTTCAATCACATGTTTATTTTAAAAGAAATGAATTTCATGTTTGTATAGACAGGGAATAAATGTGACGCTTCACTCTCGGATACTTCATGAACAGCATCAGTTCGAACAAGACAAATACTAACCCCTGGATATACCAGTGGTGGGATTAGGTGCCTAGGAGGAGTACGCATCCCCTGTCGACCGGTCACACCCGCCGTAAATCTATCTTTATCAAGTATAAATGTTATGAATTATTACACACTTTCGTATGATGATTATGGTGCATATTTCGTAGTAATTAAAAATGAAATTTCTACAAAACAAATATATATTCCTCAATATTTTTAATTGTCACTTCAAATAGGAAGGAAGTTGTACCGGATATTTCATTTCAGCACATATCCAAATCAACGTTCCTGTTTGGGAAGGTAAATCAGTACTATTAGAATGTTAGGGAACGTTTCCATATTCAGAATAAGCTATGATACTGGTTTTGGTAATGTAATGTTATGATGTGCATAATAATCCGCTTTTATTTGGTGGTGCTGTTGAATAGTTTATTTGTGATATCACTTGCTCAGATATATAATCCTGGGGTCTGTTCAAAGTATGTAAACATTTTATTGTATGATTGATGATTTTTATACATTCTGATTTTAAATTCTCCATTCATTGCTTTAGAAAACTGTTCCTCCAAACAGTGAAGACGAACCTCTACAATGTTGTCAAAATTACAAAAGACGTGGTAATTCATGCGAAGGTAATTATCAAAATAATATCTGAGAATTCTAAACTGATTGGACTGTTTTCAAATATATAAATATGTATTATCAATCTGATCTTTGATCCGTTCCGTTTTTGTAATGTCGCTACAGAAACATTACAATAACGGAGCGGATCAAAGATCTGATTTTCATCACAGATTAATATATTATATAAGTAATATCTTCTGACAGAATGCTTGCCAGGCACGTTTGGTATAGATTGTGAGAAGGACTGTCCTGAAGGGTTCTATGGACGTTTGTGTGCAGAAGTCTGTAATTGTTCTTCGTGTGACAAGGTCTCTGGGTGTCAGCCGAATTCAACTCAGACTGGTAAGAAAAATATTTCTGAGTAGTTTTCAGTGTTATTTCTCTCGATTCGCACACGTTCGAGTTTGACTTTGAGAATTTCATAATTCTAACCAATAAGCTTTAGAAATCCACATTTATCTGAAACCAAGATTATATAATGTCCCATGTTGGTTGGGCCCACCCGCTTGCAGCCCTCTCAATCTTTGATAGATTTTAATTGATCATATAAACTACCTATATTTGATATAGTTACCTATGTCAGAGAATTTAAACTCGTGTATTTCACATGCTAAGGATATCGATCCGATTACAGAAACAACAAAACAAGAAAATTCCTATAATAGGGGCGTGATTATTGCTTCATCTCTGACAGGAAGTCTGACTTTCATAATAATAGTTATCGTCATCTACCGCAAACAGAGGTAAATATATATACTTCATGTGGCATTGGATGAAAACTTCTGAATCATTTGATAAAATACGTTAATTTTGCGGTTTCTGAAAACAAGATTATTTTTTGTTTACGGAAATATCAATGATTCCTATAATTTTTGATAGCTTGTAAAATATCATGAAGACTATCTTGTGATGCTAAGCCTGTTCACCGAAGAATTCACAAGTATTTCTATATTGTTTCAAACGCCCTTCATCAAATTCTTTTAAAGATGCTTCCTTTCTCTTTCGAATTTTCAGGGTATTTTCTTATCATTAAGATTAATGATAGTCTTTACTTATATTACAGCAGAAACAGAATCTTGATAAGTCCAGACTCATCCATTCGAAAAGGTGATACTAATATTCCGTATCAAAGATTTTTAAAGAAGATATATACATATATAGATATATACATATATAGATATGGGTCCCTACAGCCCAGTAGCTTAGTACTTCGTTACTAGCTTGAAAATACGGATGTATATATAATTCCTGTTACAAAATTTAGAAATTCATTTCAAAATTAAGGATTATCTCCCTCGTGCATAGCTCTTATCCTTGGACGAATTTGGCTCCACTTTTTTGGCACGCTGTTTTTGGCTATATTTAGCTCCAAAACCTCATAGTTATTTTGGATTTCAAACATTTCGGTTGAGCATCACTGAAGAGACATTATTTGTCGAAATGCGCATCTGGTGCATCAAAATTAGTACCGTATACGTTTTACATACAATAGAATGAAGTTTCTGTTTTTCTAGAAAATTCATTAAACTATACATTCAGGTGGTGTACTAGTCAAAACGACACCATTGGGTGGATTTCCTCAACTCCATTGATGCAGCTGGTGGTGGTGGTCCAGCATTAACATTTCAAGGCGGGAATTTTGAACTGTTAGATCCTCAGATGTGTTGGCAGCAAAACAATTTTGCTGATAATTCAATGAATTCAAAAGATAATAGCCATGCTAAGCTGTCGACTCTAGACGGTGTGTACAATCATCTCAACATGGATGTGGACGATTACAACATATTAAGCCTGACAATCAACAACAGTCATGTAATGAAGCTCTTTTGGATTTTGTGTAGGCAATAGAGAAAATGATAAATCGTAGAATAAATAAAAATAAAAATTTATTTATCAATAAGATAAGAAATATAGAGATGTTTGAAAAGCAAAGAAATCACATTTTCACATTCACACACCCATACTCTCTCACCGAGAAAGAAATATAAATTGGTATAATAAACCTGGCAATATTGACAATCAATATAACGTATAACTGTCAAGACAATTCAATAGTTAATACAACAAGTATGTCATTCCAGGCTGAAAACATAACTGGTAATAAATCTATTACATAATGGTTCGAATAATCGCTAATTCCGCTAACTACAGAAAAGGTTAAACAGTAGTAAATTACGTTTTGTACAAATTTCAAATTCCTTTTTGATAAAATGTTAATTTACTGAAACACAATATGAAAGTTTGGCTACTCAGCACAATTCAATATAACGCCAAATCACACTTGGCACCACCAGGCCTCCATACAGCGCGAACAACCCCTCCGCTTCCAGTCCCGGATTCACAGGTCTCTCACTGAACAACAATACTGGGTATAACGCCGACTTCGAACCAATGGCAACACTAGGCCCACAAACTAATTGCCGAGTCCACCACGTAGAATACCCATATACGTACAGCACTGTCTCACGTGTTCCGATTCCCACGCCGAACACCTACTGAAACGCTTAGAGTACTGCCTGATATGGCCGAGATAGCTTCTTAAATCCCCTCTGCACTGAAATAGCAATTACTTAACCTAAAACCTATACACAAAGTGACTTGGGTAACAACAAAATAGAAAACACAATACACGAGAAAATTAACCCGAAATCTTGCAAATATTTTCACACAAAAATAGCTTACCGGCTGGAGAAGACCTATGCCCACACAGTAAAATGTTTGTCTCTCTGGCTACCCATTACCCAGACTAACTTCTGGTATTCGCCAAGAAAAGACCCCTGCTGGACAGCATGAAAACGTGGCCGAACGCTTGACAAACAGCCGCTACTCTGACTGACCAAACCGGTATGCTAAAAATAGCCTTATCGACCAACACTCCCACTATGGAAACACCTTACAAGCATAAACAACTATTTACAGACAACACCACAAAAACTAACTAAAATGAAAATTAACTTCATCACAAGTCAGGAAATAGTAAAGAATTGGGGTGTTCATTGAGAAACAAAGAGAATGGATGTTTATTGTCAGAAAAGGAGTGCAGCAGCACTCTAAACAAAACTTCACAACGAGAAGATATACCTGAAACCCACAGTGTCCCAGAACCAGAAAATTGTAAAATCAGTATGACGAAGAAAGATGGATTTTCATTAGTAAAGGGGAAGAATGATGCAATGCACTTGGAAGAATTGTCAAAAAAAAACTAAATAGCTTTAAACCGAAAGCTCAAGATATTGAATTCAGTTATTCAATTTAGTGTAAAGTCGCATTGATGCGTGAAGAACCTCATACAAAGAGACAAATACTGATAGATGGTCGTTATAACGATAAAGTTCGTCAACACCACCTATCGTTGAGTCAAGTGCTGTCTGACATGCTTCATACCGATAGTTAGGCCGTTCTTGGCACACTGATTTTGACTACGGATAACTCCGTTTACCTGTTGAGGATATGGGGCTCACGGCGGGTGTCACCGATTGCCAGGGGATGCTTCCTCCTCGTAGGCACCTTATTCCACCTATGGTGTGTCCAGGAGTCCGTGTTTGCCCAACTATTTATTTTGTATTGCTTAAATGACTTATAAGATTGATCACTGGTCGTTATCTTCACATTTCATTCGGGAGAACCTCATACAGAGAATCACTGAGATGAAGTCTTTTTGTTTCCTTCCACAGAGGCTGACGGCATCAATAGATAGATATTAAAAGATTCCACTTTGTTTTACAAACTTTATAACATAGAATTTTGAATTGGTACTAACAGGATTACACCTTATAAAATGATAAAATCTATATAGAGTTATCCCATCAAACATTGTTTTCGTATGTATACACTAAAACACACGTAAATGAGTGGATTTCTGGGTTATGAGTTTGTGTATATACTAAATAGTTAGACATTCAAAACACACGTAAATGAGTGGATTTCTGGGTTATGAGTTCGTGTATATACTAAATAGTTAGACATTCAAAACACACGTAAATGAGTGGATTTCTGGGTTATGAGTTCGTGTATATACTAAATAGTTAAACATTCCTCTGTATATTTCCCAATAATCTAAATCTACATCATGAGCTTTTTGTTTCATTTCTTTTATTCCACAACAAAACCAAGAATATTATAGTTCCCGACCGTTACTCCAAACAAACGGAAAACAAAATTGCAGATTAAAGGTCCTATTACACTGCCAACCCTGAGGTACCCGGATTTAATGATGATATTGACACTGTGACTTGCACAGTGCAAATAGCTAATGTTGTATCAGTCCAGAGTTTTATTTTTACCGATCGTTTTTTATCAGTGGTCAAATCGTTCGCATCATGACATTGGCCGTGTCCAACTCAAAACGTAAAGAAGGGCAATGATTGATTACTTTTATTCACGAAAGGTAACTTTAGAAGTGGGAGTCGTGGTTCTTTCTGATGAAACCTTGCAAACCGAGGTGCCGTGTTCTGGTAGGCGTTGACACAAGGAAACCACCAACTCTTAGCACCCTGAGCGCCACGCACATGTCTAAAATTAAGGCACTTCATTTGCAGCTGGTGACACCTCAATACGAGTGGAAAAACTTCAAAGGGACATAAAAACCGATTCAAATCATTCGGGGTGTTTTAATCATTTTGCAAATAACATGAAACAAGTTTGCAGATATATTCTCACAACACCCTTGCGTTAATCAATATATTTTTTTTAATTTTCATACTTCATATTCTGACGTTTCATTAATACAATTGTTGATTTTTTACATCGCTTATCTAGAGCATAACAGGAAACAAATTTGTTCGTTAATAATAATATTTGGTACAGTCACGAACATTGGACTTTTTAGATGAAATTACATAAATTACATAAAATACATATGATAAATGAAAAGATTCTTCGAATCATTCAAACACTCATTATGACATCTCATAAACACTACAAATATCTACTCAATCATTGGAATCTTCGGAAGTGTAATTGATCTCCATCTGTTGAACGTTTTAGCTGGTATTACTTAAGGATTCACATTGTACAATGAAGATCCCGTAGGAATCCCGGTTCGAATAGGTCCAGAGTACCTTGCCAGCCGTAAGAGGCGATGGAATGGGGTGTTTCTTCGAATGAGATCACAAAAAGAGACTTCATGGAATATAAATACAGGTTAGCTAATAAAGGAGCTTGATTCGTGTCCATGGGTATTCAAACAGACCGTTGGAAGACCTGATTACCATTCAAGTATGTTAGATGGATATTCATTGGTTGGTTTGTTGCATATTGTTTAATGTCCTACTCGCGAATTTAAAGACTTTGCGCAGGGAGCGATCTTTATCAAGCCATACCTCCTGTGACAGGGGGCCTCGATTTTTGCGGTCTCATCCGAAGGAACACCCTGTTTAGAATTAAAACAAGAAATGGATATTAAGGACCTACTGTAACTCGGATCCCCACGGTATCGTTGCATTATGTGATTGTTACTAAACTTTAATGCTTAATTAATGAGAGTTTAAATATTTAATAGCACATTAGATAATTCGAGTTTAATAAAGATTTCACGTAACAGTATCTAATGAATCCATTTATGTATGCCACATTAAGGATTTAAAAACTCATAAGGGTTAATGTCACATTAAACTTTCATACAGTCGGGTTCACGTCATAAACTGTATATATTGTAGGTCGAGAATATATTTTTTAACCAAAAAGAAAGCCTATGTTGATTTTGCTACATTTACGCATAGAGTTTTGTGAAACAGAAACGCGAGAGACAAATTCACAGCATCCATTAGAAACTGCAGTGGAAAAGACAAAAGCTATTGGAACTAGTTTTGCAAAATGTTATCTAAAGAATATTCACCATTAGCATTTTATTTTCTAGACCAGGTTGTTTTTGCAAAGCTAAACACATAGATACGAACAAGCCCAGGAAGCTATGCATGGAGTTATAAGAAGAATTAGACCATTTAATTAACCAGTTAAGATATTAATGGAGTTATAAGACAAATCAGACAATTCAATTTACCAGTTAAGGACGAACTTGGCCTGTTTGACAAAGCCATTTTACCAGCTTTGATTTGCTGATGTGAGATTCGGGGATATGAAAACCTACCAAACTATACCCCAAATAGAATGAAATTTTTTGAAATTATGTCAACCAGTAATGTTTTTTTAAAACTGTATAGCTATTCTAAAGATACATGTATATGTATTAGTTTATTCTACTTAACACAAGTATTCACATTTTTGTACATATTATTTGCATAAATTTCACTATGATATTGTTTATTTGCATATTTACATGTCTATTAGCATATATATATGCATTCCTCTGACGTCACTTATATTAATGCAGGATATTTCTGTATCATACTTCATGTACCAATCCCATTGAGGTTTGACTGAATAAATTGAGTGGATGAATAATATGCTAAGCTCGCGTGTATGTTCAGGTCGCTTATGAAATGTTTTTAAATAGTAGAATAATTGATTGAATTGGAAGGTGTCAATTATATGATTTGTACTATAATTGCACATCTCAAAATTTTAAGATATCGGAAATTCCTCGTTTGTTTGAAATCGAGTGTAATTATTATTCTATTCCTGTTTAAATTTTCGTTTCTCGATAGTGTTTCCATACGTAGTCGTACTGATTTATTTCTTTACCTGTTTTTAGGGGGGGGGGGTCCAATGTGTTTGAAAACAGTGATTACTAATATATATGTATATGCAAATTACTAGTAACTTAATTATTCAGAAGCACAGGGAAAACGTTTATTTAATGTCATGATTTAGATTTTCCCTGAAACTTAATGTTATTCTCAAGAGTATTATTGACACCAGTAAGTGGCGGATCCTGAAATTCTCAAAGAGTACCGAAGGTTGAATATTCTGGAATGGTCTGGAGGAGAGAGAGAGAGAGAGAGAGAGAGAGAGAGAGAGAGAGAGAGAGAGAGAGATTTTCAAAAAATGGAGGCTATCATACGTTCTGAGAATTCATTATTACGAAGTAAATCCTTTTTCATCTCTAGAATGAAATAACTGGCAAATGAGTAAAAAGAATATTCATAAATAAGTTTTATATAATATAACAAAATGCAATTATAAAGTTATTTCATATATACTAATATTTACTTGGATAGAACATGAATTGTGTCTCAAAAGTTGGATGAACTAATTGTTTGTCATATCTTTTAATTATGTGCAAGGTGAAGATAACGAACAGTGATCAATATCATAACTATTGAATTCCATCCGAGAGAGGGTGGGGTTCTGAAACCTATTGAATCCCTCTGAGGAAGGGTGGGATTCTGACACCTATTGAATTCCCTCCGACGGAGTGTGGGATTCTGACACCTTTTGAATTCTTTCCGACGTAGGGTGGGGTTCTGACATCTTTTGAATTCCCTTCGAGGGAGGGTGGGGTTCTAACACAATGGACGGACGTGTGTTAGTCCTAAGCATCGCAAGTCGGCAAAATTTGTACATAGGTTAAATATGTTAGTTAGGTCCTCGTTTAAAGATTTATTTTCAATTTACAAGTAAATTCTGAATACAATTAAGCAGTTTCTGGTGTTTGTCACGTCTCATTTTGTTTTAAACATGATAGTTTCTATCAAGTAATCTGTATGTAAACAAAAGCATGGCACGAGCCTTGTTTACATACCAAAGAATTGTAAATTCTGCAACTCTTTCGTATCTCGACAACTGACATTCAAATTTGACTATTGGAAATTCCTTAGTTAACCATTGTAAACATTTAAAAAGGGGGAAAATATTATCAAGCATTGTCCATGCCCTTTTGACTCCTCTATTTCATACACAGAAAGTGAAAACGAAATGATGAAAGGTGAAGATAACGACTGGTGATCAATCTCATAATTTCCATAAGGAATACAAAATAGAGTTGGGCAAACACGCACAGAGGTGGGATCAGGTGCTTAGAAGGAATAAGCATCCCCTGTTGACCGATCAAATCCACCGTGAATCCTATATCTTTATCAGGTAATAAGCGTAGTCCGTAGTCAAAATCAGTGTGCCAGAAACGGCTTAACAATCGATATGAAACAAATCAGACAGCATTTGTCCAGGGGTCCGTGTTTGCCCAACTATCTATTTTGTATTGCTTGTAGGAGTTATGAGATTGATCACTGCTCGTTATCTTCACCTTGCATTTGACTCAGTGATAGGTTGTATTGACAATCTAGATCATTATAACGACGATAGAATTTGTGAAATGCTGACTTCAAATGAGACTGTTGAAATCTGCATCATTAACTTGTTTGTCAGTAGCCCGCCTCGATTTAAAAACGTACCATACGCAGAGCAATCTCTTGCACATTGAAACAGTTAAGAGATATAAACACAGTATGTAGGTAATAATAATAAACTTTATATATATATATATATATATATATATATATATATATATATATATATATATATGGTTTGGTTTTTTTTTTGTGGTTTGTTTTGATGTTTTCTGCCACACTCAACAATTTTTCAGTTATATGGTGGCGCCCAGTTTTTGTTGGTGGAAGAAAGAACCCAGATACAATGTACCTGGGAAGAGACCACCGACCTTCCGAAAGGAAACTGGTAAACTTTCTCACTTGTGTATATATATATATATATATATATATATATATATATATATATGAGTCGTGAGTTTGCCATTAACATCTATTCTCAATAAAATATCTAAATATAAAAGTACGAAGCCAATGTGGGGGACTTTGTGGTGTCTTTTATTTCGAGTTCAATTGGGGATTCAAAGCCGTATGTGTCTAATTAGCCTGAAACGCATCTACTCACTTTTGTTTAGCCTGAAGCGCAGATGCCCATGTTCTCTTTTTGTTTTCATCACTTTCTTTGATCAAGTTGATAACTTCTTGTTTTTCTTTATTTTTCATCACTGTCTTAGATCCAGTTGATAAGTGCTTGATTCTTTTTATTTTCTCATCACTATCTTAGATCCAGTTGACATTTTAACTATTAGAGCACGGTTCCTTTCAGCTTGTTTTTCATATATCAGGCTAATCAAATATATAAACTTTCTTTTTCTTTTTATCTCTCGATGATTAGACGGAATATATTGTGGGTATATCATTTTTGCTTATTCATAGAGAACGACGTCAGAGAGATATTCATTAATACCGACAGGAAATACTCTCATATTATCCAGATAGCATTCTAAACAACAGGGATAACTTCATAGACGTTTGACATTGGTGGTAGTCATAATTATGTTGAACGTATTAAGAATCGAAAAGTTTGAGCAGTTTGTAGGATCGGTAAATTACCTGAGGTGGGGGTTCTTTCATTAATTATATCATAAATTTTACACGTAGCTAGGATGACGACAAATGATGGATATATCACTTTGATGTGCACTAAATGTTGATCACATGAATCCATATAAAGTATTTGTATCTGCTTTGTCATACATTTAGGATAATGACATTGCAGGAGTTAAATAAGATCGGAATCAGAATATTCGGGTCTTACAGTATAAGCGTTTATCACCTCGGAATAAGTGTCGTTTATGATGATGGAATCAGAATATTGGGGTCTTACAGTACAAGTGTTCAGCACCTCAGAATAAGTGTCGTTTATGATGATGATCTCGAACAGAACAGACGAAGAAATAAATTGAGAAACACTTTTATGAATAGCCTCCTTATTATGTCATCTGTCAAAAATTCCAACCACCCATTTCATATTATGTAGCAGTGTGTTTTAACTTGTATATATTATATGATACCATATTTTAATAAACATGAATAGTGCATATGGAAATAAAAGCACATTTTAAGATTTAAGTCAAATTCCCAGATCCACCCCTTTCTTTACTTAGTGTAATAGGTGAGTGAAAAGGTTCACAGGTCTTTCTATTTCAATGGCTATAGAACTGAGTTTTATTCAGTTAGAATCTCTCGAGTTTTTGATCAGGTTGGTTGTGGTTTTGATTTAAACAGTTTTGATATCTTTGTGCTGATTTGGCATTTTGAATTTGACAAAGACATTATTAGACCTTCAAATCCAGACCTGACAGTAAGTACTAATTTTATTAACATTTATCTTCTATATATATATATATATATATATATATATATATATATATATATATATATATAGCTAATATCACTGTTTCAGAGAAGAGTGAAAGTCTAAATATTATGAAGAACAGTAAATATCAGTTTAAAGTTATTTCATCTCAGTATATGCTTATATTATATCTATAGTTATTATAGTGTATATAGTACTGTAATGATGTATTTGTTATAATTAGATTAGAAGCATCCAGGCAGCATTTTGATGTTTGCATGCATTGGGCCTTGTCCCATAGATAGGTAATTAAAAGATATTACCTTTTATTATATTTAAAACATGTAATTTCATAGTGTTACATTATTTGTAATGCAACTGTAAATATTTGAGTAAAGTATATTTTACTATATTTGAATTAAGGGAGATAACTCTTAAGGTTGAAATGTACTCTTTTGATTGTAAATCGCTGTGATATTCATTGTTACTATTTTGTCTTTTAGGGTCATTTTTTTGTAATGGACATTTTGTAATCAACATTATGTAATCATCCTTATTCGTTTTACCATGCAATGAATGACTGCATTGTGACCCCTAAGCCAGGAGTTGGTTATTTATACATTACAAACCACCACCCCTGCAACAATTATACATATTGAAAAGTTATGACACTGACTATTGTATTGAGTTTCGTTCTATGCCATAGTATTCCGTATGGTTCACTGTTTGGACCTGCTGTGTTGGGTTCCAGTATCCCGGACGGTTCACTGTTTGGACTGCTTTGTTTGGGTTTCGGTGTGTTGGACGGTTCACTGTTTACATTGCTTTTACCAGAATAAAGTTTAAAAAATGCGAAACTTTTAAATCCGGAAACTGATTAACACTTTCTTAAAATGGAGCTTGGTAGGAATAGAATAGAATATTCGACAAATGCTGTATTCATTAAAATGAACTATTGGATGAGGAACAAAACGTTTAAATGAATCGCAGTTAGGTGCATTGCATTTGTGTTGTCTGGTAGGTATTCCCTGTAGAACAGTAAGCCCTATATTTTGATTGAAGTAACAAAAAAATCCTTACTGAAAGTTAGTATATATAGAACAACTCAACAATTGGTATGAATCACGTCAGAGAGAATTCGAGCTGATGACAGGTAATTTGTAACTTAGTTCATTATAACAAATTGATATGGATAGATATGTGTTTGAATGCAAAGTTTCAATATTTCCAAATTCAATAAAAATTTATATTGTACTGTAAAGATTTCCTTTCTATGTTAAAAGGTGAGTGTTTTATGGCAACAGCATACTTTTTTAATTGAGAGATGATTGGTGAATGTTGGTGCGTTTGTTGTTTACGTCCCATTGAAAACACGGACATTTAAACCTTTCATACGAAACAGGTGGAGGAAACGAATAATAATCATCCCTATAATTCAATTCAAAAGAGTACAACATTGAGAGCAGGACAAACACTAAACCCTGGACTCACCGGTGGTGGGATTAGGCGCCTAGGAGGAGTCAGTATCCCTATTGACCGGTCATACCCGCCGTAAGCTCTACATCTTGATCAGTATCAATGGTGTCAATTGTAGCACACTTTCGTACGATATTTATGCTGTATATTCTGTAGTATCTGATGATGGGTCACTTCAAATGAGAGGGAAGTTCAACCAGAAATCTCATCTAAGCACTTTTCCAAATCCAATTCCTTGTTTGTGAAGGTAAATGAATACCGGTAGAACGTTCGGAAACATTTTGTTGTTCAGAAAACCTATGATACTGCCTTAGTAATGTGATCTTTTATATTGTGCATAATAATGCGTTCTACGTTTAATTTGGTGCTGCTGTTGATTGGTTTATTTGTGATATCACATGCCCAGACAGAGATTCCTGGAGTCTGCTCAACGTATGTAAACATTTTATTGTATAATACTCCCTTCATGATGTTTTATATATTTTAACATTCTGTTTTGGAATTTTCCATTCATTGCTTTATGAAAACTTTTCCTCCGAACAGAAATGGTAAACCTCTACAATGTTGTCGTAATTACAAAAGACATGGTGATTCATGTGAAGGTAATTATCAAAATATTTGATATATTACTGAACTCGTTTTATTATCGTAATAGATGCATTATATAAGTAATGTCTTCTAACAGAATGTTGGCCAGGCACGTTTGGCATAGCTTGCAAGGAGAACTGTCCTGACGGGTTCTATGGACGTTTGTGTGCAGAAGTATGTGATTGTCCATCGTGTGACAAGGTCTCTGGGTGTAATTTTTCAACTCAGACTGGTAAGAAAAATATTTGTGTGCAATTTTAAGTCTTATTTCTCTGAAATCGCAAACTTTCTAGTCTCTCATTGATAATTTCATATTCCTAACCAATAGCTCTTACAAATCCACTTTTATCTTAAACCACGAAATTGTTTGTTTGGTGCTGATTTATTTCATTTTAATACATCCAGGATATCCCTTTGTTGATAGTGTGGTATGGTTTATATTCAACGAGTTGTGCGTTTTCTATCGCTGAGCCTTGATGAGGGGATAGAAAACACAACGAGTTGGATATAGATCATATTAAACCACAAACCATGGAAGATAATTTTTATCACATGTTAACACTCCTCCCTTGAATATTCATTTAAGTTGTTGTTTTGTCGTGAATTTTGTTTCAAGACAGTTTGTAAACAAACTACGTAATATTGACGTTTGTTTGTGACGTGATAAACAGCGTAGGAAAACATTGTGTAATAATTAAACATTATGAAATAGGTGATATCCACGGGATAAAGGAATAAACACGTGATAAATTTTCATGTTGAATCCATCTATTGAAAGATAAAAAGTGAGCGTATGCAACATTATTTCTTCTCCCATCCTTTTATATTGACTGCAGAAGAGACAAATCTAAACATTGATGTTATAGTGGAATGTTCATATATGTGTGAAGTGATATGGGGGGGGGGGGTGCAATAATAACAAACAGTGATCAATCCTATAGGGAATACGATGTTGAAATTTGGGGAAACGCGAACACTAAATCACCAGAGATAGGATAATGTACCTAGGAAGAGTAAGCATCCCCTTATGAATGGTCACACCCACCGTAAGCCCTTTCCATCTTTAACCAGAATTAAAATTGGTCACATAAACTTAATAAATTAAATATGTGATACGATCAGTTACATGGCCTTCCCATTACCTCTGCCTAGTGCGTTGACCCTTTAGCTCCATCTTGTGCATTCATCCAGGGTTTGATTCCCAGCAGAGGCATATACCAGTTTCGCTTACAAATAGAGTTACCGATGTCAGATAAATTTAATCAGAAACTCATTTATCTCTTATACTTATATTACCATGTAAAACATATACGGTACCAATTTTGATGCACCAGATGCGCATTTCGACAAATAATGTCTCTTCAGTGATGCTCAACCGAAATGTTTGAAATCCGAAATAACTATGAAGCAGAATTTATTCAAAAACTTCTACGTGAGAAGAAAAAATCTCTCGCTGTGACCTTCAATTCGACTTTTAGATATATCGATGACGTTTTATCTATTAACAATGATAGCTTTCATTCATATGTCGATTTGATATATCCCTGTGAGCTCGAAATAAAGGACACCACAGAGTCGTCCACTTCTGCTTCATACTTAGATATTTTATTGAAAGTAGACATTAACGGCAAACTAACAACTCAACTGTATGACAAACGGGATGATTTCAGCTTCTCCATCGTCAACTTCCCACATTTATGTAGCAATATTCCATTATCACCTGCATGTGGTGTTTATATATCTCAACTGATTCGATATGCAAAAGCTTGTTCTGGGTATAGTGAGTTTTTAAATCGAGGTAAGCTACTGACAAACAAGTTGATGGTACAGGGATTTCAACAGTCTCGATTGAAGTCAGCATTTCGCAAATTCTATGGTCGTTATAACGATCTAGTTCGTCAATACAACCTCGCATTGGGTCAAATGCTGTCTGACGTGTTTCATACCGATTGTTAAGCTGTTCTTGGCACACTGATTTTGACAGCGGATAACTCCGTTTACCTGATCAGGATATGGGGCTCATGTCGGGTGTGACCGGTCAACAGGGGATGCTTACTCCTCCTAGGCACCTGATCCCACCTCTGGTGTGTCCAGGGGTCCGTGTTTGCCCAACCATCTAATTTGTATTGCTTGTAGGAGTTATGAGATTGATCACTGTTCGTTATCTTCACCTTGCATCTAAATATAGCCAAAAACAGCGTGCCAAACAAGTGGAGCCAAATTCGTCCAAGGATAAGAGCTATGTATGAGGAAGATAATCCTTAATTTTGAAATGAATTTCTAAATTTTATAACAGCAATTAAATATACATCCGTATATAAGGATATTAATCTTATTGCAGACAATTCCAATAATGAGAGCGCTATCATTGGTTCATCATTGGCAGGAAGTCTTACTTTCATAATAGTTATCGTCATCTACTGAAAAAAGAGGTAAAATGGGAAAATTTCAATTGGTGTTGGATAAGAGCTTTGAGAGTCTTCAGAATCATTTAATGATTTGATAATTTTACGGTTTCTATAAAAGAAATTTCTCTCGTGTTTGCGGAAATATAAATGTTTCTAGAATTTTTGAATACATAATATGGCGATTCAAATGCCATGTGAAATGACTTGCATCGTTCTGGCTGTATATCTACCTAACTCAGTAAATGAGTATCGGGGTACTGGCACGTATATCTCGAGTTTAAATCCGCAAGCGTCTTTTTTGTTTTTTGTTGAAATAATTTTTTGAAACTCATGCCTTTTTTCTCCAAATTACTTTTTTACCCTTTTGACATATGTACTTATTGCCTATCATCATATATTTCAAGACTACAGCATTCCGTGCTGATTTGATAAACTTTTGCAAGGTATAATGAGGCAAATTGATGTTTTTTCTTCCGTTCCAATTGTCAGTTTATTTCCAATGGTTTTGATTAAGAATGTACTTTTCTTGTATTACAGCAGAAACAGAACATTAATGACTTCAGATTCATGATTCAAAAAGGTGATTCTAACTTATATTCCGTATCAAAGATGTTTAAAGTAAATGAATATTATAGGAGAAGTTTACATTTTTCTAGAAATGTACTAAACTATACACACATGTGGATTACAAGTCAGTAGGATACTATTGAATGGATTCCCTCAACTCAGTCCATCTTCCATTAACGAATCTAATAGTGGTGATCCAGAATCAACATTTCATGGCGAGAAAGGACTAAGACCATGTTTAGCTATATCAGCCCTGTGGTGTGTTAAAAAATAAAGCAGAATGAATTGAAATAAAATTGTTATCATTTGATAATATAATCTTTATACCATCGCGACGTGCCAAGATTTCCCCGCCAAAACGTCAGCTTGTGGAATTCTATACAAGACAAAACCGGTATCGGTCTGGTTTTCTGCAGAAATCTCCACTTTTTTCAAATTTAGTTATATAATTCATATAAAACACGACCTTCGATCCAGAAACTGACTGTAGTCTATCAAAATCTATCAATACAAATAAATTTTGCACGAACGATTTTTTGGATCGAAAGGTGTGCTGTTGATGAATATCAACTTGGAATTAAATCGAGAGCAATCCGGAATTATTTATTTTTGTGAGAGTTGTGGGTATTTTATTAATTATGTTGCTTTGAAAAATTAAAACAATATACTTATGTGGAGTCTACATCATTTCCATGCAGAATACATCCCTATGTGGTGTTTTTATCACAAGTTTGTGCAGGAATTCTAAAAGCTATAGAATTTTAATGCGTAAACAAACGAATCTGTTGTCCGACAAATCGGACCTTTAATGCTATAGAAAGTTTTTATTTAGACGACACCAACAGAATTACTAAGATCAAAATGAAAAGAATTTATAGAACATGCATTGATATAACTAAAACTATTGCCGACATATCGAAAGTATAACGTTAACTAGGGCAAGTAAATGTATGAAGGATTTTTGAGCGAGTGACGTCATAGACTTCGTAGCTTAGTGGTAGAGAGCCCGTCCTTCAATCGGGAGATCCGGGTTCAATTCCTACCCGTGTCACTATTTTTTTTTTAAATCATAATGTTACCTACATTTTTCTTGGCGTCATTGAAAAAATTATTTCTTTAAAGATGAAATTATACCTGAATACAAATAAAAATCAATAGGCCTATGCAATCACAGAACACCAAGAAAATATGCAAGGATTACAGATTACATTTTTTAAAATTCATTGAAAAAAAAACCCAAAATTCTTTTTCGGACTTGATTTTATTTCAAAGTATGAACCAGCAAAAGATAATGGAAAGGAAAGTTTTTCCAATGCATCTAATGTACAGAAGAAAAGTCAGAAAAAATGTGAATCCATTAGCTATTCGTCATTTCCTGCAGAGTAAGAACTTTCTTGTTGAAACCACCACATGATATATTGTGTAGCAAGTGTAGACATGTGTGTCAGTAAATTCACTTCCAACAAAATTGTCACAATCAATCTCGGCCACTTCCTGAGACAAAATCCCTACAGACAATTTCAATACCTCTCGACAGAACCAGGCCTGGGGTAATGGTAATAAATGACAGCCAGTTTCAATGTAATGGGGGTGTAATGGACCATTTTTGCATTACAAGTAATGGTAATGTAGTGCATAATGTACTGCACATTATTTTCCATTACATTTACACTACTTCAAATATTTGATGATATTTTGAAGATTTAGAATAATTCATTATATTAGTGATTGACTGAAGCATTTGAAACATTGATGACAATCAAATGCAATGAATAACTTAATAGATATGTTTCCTAACATTGCTGAATATTTTGTGTACTTATGTTAATGTATAATTAAAAATCATAATACAGAAATAATTTTTCTGCCATTTCTTTAATATCTGACAGTATGTTATGTAAATGTGTAATGTAAATTCACGCTCAAGTAATGTAATACATTATATTTCAAAATAGGAGTAATGGTAATGTGAAATTTTCTAGGTAATGTAAGGTGTTACATTGCTATGTAATTGACCTCAAGCCTAGATAGAACACCTTCTCATGCATATATGCCTTGGACCCCAACTTGTCATTTCCTCTTTTGCAAGATTTTCAGCATTTCTTCATAGAGATCATAATTCCAACTGCAAGGTGTCCAAGATGATGAATTCAGACCTGACCAGTGTTTTTGACAATTTGTTAACTTTTGACTCTGCACTTTTCATCAGGACAACCATTCTTGAACTCATTCAAAAAGTACATTATGACATTCATAATTCAACATGCAGATTTTCATTTGAATCATCAAATATGAATTCTTCCAATTAATAACCCCCCCCCCCCAAAAAAAAACCACTTAAAAAAACCTCCACAGGTATATTTCAAATGACATAGAACCATGGTATCAGGATGTCTCTGGAAGTGCCATGGATTAATAAGGTTTAAACTTCAGAGTCGACATGTTTCTTCCAAGAAATATAGTCTTGTTTGGATCCAGTTTTTCCAGTTCTGATATAACTGCCTGATACTGTACAATGTAGGTGTCAATCTGGTCCCCCTATTGTGGGAATCTGTTTCCACATAACTGCTGTATAATCTGGTACCTTGCTATTAGCAGGCACAACAATGATGTCCAACACTTATCTGCATGTGTCACTGATGCCACTATCATTGATGAATCTGATGGCAGTGATGAAAGCATTATTGAGGAGTAGGAATATGGATTCTTGTCAATCTAATTCATGTCACCCTTGCCATCAATTTTTGCTGGACATATTATATCATCCTGAAATTCAAATTACTCCAGTATTATATCATTATCAAAACTATATCAGAGATGAAAGGTGAAGATAACAAACAGTGATCAATCTCATAACTCCTACAAGCAATACAAAATGGAGAGTTGGGCAAAAACGGACACCTGTATTGTAATATTCATATAAAAGTTGTACTTTCATGCCCTCATGTATTTTCATTGATATAGAATTCAGAAAAATTACATTTATGTACTCGGTGGGAGATTGACATGTCTCCAACTAAACAATAGAGGACAGTTTAGCTACATGTACATTTCTGCATAAATAATTATATACACAAACATTTTATTTGAATTCGATTCCCCATCTAATAATTTTTGTTGTAGCTAATGTTGATATATTATCTTACTTCACAATTATCAGCAAATTCACAAAATATTTTTATCTTTCATACTCTTTCTTGTGGTAGATGTATGGAAAAATTTAATATTCAATAATATAAAGGAGATAAGCTAACAAAAAATTATATGCTTAAATCATGGTAGTACCCATGAAATTCAACATTCTCTGAGTGATTCTATATCTAATCCCAATGCAGGCATGTAAGTTGTAAGTGTAATTGTTGAAATTAAGTTTGACATGTTTACAATTTATCTTGAAATAAGGCATATTTAAATTAGAAAACCAAACTGTTCTTATGATTTTCCTGGCTTAATGGTGCTTTTAAGTATTTAAAAATTATTGAATGTAAAAATCATTCTGACTTTTCTAATCCATGTTTCCGCGTAAGGCCAATATATATATATATATATATATATATATATATATATATATATATATATATATGTTAATTGGTTTCCACTTTCCCGACCTACCCTAATTAAACATTTCTGTTGACCCTAACACATTTTTTTTCTATATTCTCACAGATTTTGCAAATGTCATCACTACAACAAGAATATATTTATTGACTTATGAAGTTATTTATTATGCACTAATACCAGACAGATTCCAAAACACAGAAACAGTTTTTGTTTACAGTAAATTGAAGAAATGTATCGATTCATCATATAACTTTTATTTGATTACTAAATAATCACTAAGTTAAGTTTAAACATAGTAGAATACTAGAATACTAAATCATTCGAAAATTATTCAACCTATAACCCCCCACAGGCCTACATGTTACCCCAGTGACCTATACCATTATGGAAATATACATCTATATACAATTATATGTCTCTTTAACCTATACAAATACTTTTTAGACCATACAATGATACATGGAAAGTTCAAAGAGTGTAAAGTGAGTCAAACATCATGTAAGAAAATTCAAATAGACCCGAGAAGGCCATGCACTCGGAATTGAAAATGGCATGATCGTGAAACAGCTGATTTTTCTGATCAGCTGATATACATACAATTTTAAATCTTAACAATATATAATTATAATAGATAAACAATTAATCTATGTTGACAACAGTTAACAGATTTGTTGTGGGATTTCCAACAGCCCAATGCGTGAATATTATGAGTTTATGTCAACACACCACAGGCGCACCATACTATTCGTTCCATGCGACTTGTTTATTATTTTTAAGAGCAATTGGTACACCTATTTGGTTATACAGTTTAACGAGTAGAGGTGAAGTATATTCATATTTCTAAAACTTACGTTGAAATGCGATGAGTACATCCTCTGCAACTTCCACGAACAGCGCAAACAGGCTAACGGCACGGCGTGTGAAAATGGCCGAATGAAGGATTGAAAAATATGGTGTGCCATTCGGGCTATAAGTAAAATAACCTTATTGCGTATTGGGAAAGAACATTTCTTTTTCAAGATCTTATTATATATTAAACCACTCATTGCATAATTATGTTTTACAATACGTTACCACTTCTAATAATATATAGCGACGTTGTATGACGCAATCTTAAAAAGTAGAGCACATTATAGGATTTATACTAGTAATGTAAACCTAAAAAGAGTGTTCTTTCACCAACTCTACATATAAAAACCAGTACATTATAGGAAAAGAACATGTTAGAGAATATTTCTAACAAAAAATTATTCACTTTGGACGTTAGGCCGAATTTTGATAAACATGGTCTTAGTCCTTTGAACCGTTAAAAACTCAAATGTGTTGTCAGCAAAATGATTTTACTGATAATTCAATAAATTCACAACATAATCGTCATGCTAATATGTCGACTCTAGACAGTGTGTACAGTCATCTGAACATGGAAGTCGGCCATTACGACAAAATAGATCTGCCATTCGACAATAGTCAGGAAACTGATGAGGACTTATTCTCTCCACACAGATCAAACAGTTGTTGCAATAATACAGACTCGGGGTGTTCATCGAGAAGCTACGAGAAGAGATCTTTATTGTCGGTAAAGAAGTACAGCGAGGCTCTAAACAACAATTCACAAACAACTGATATATTTGGAACTCAGGACACTCGAGAAACCGAAATATCTAAAATTGGTATGACGAAGAAAAGCGGAATTTAACCAGTAAAGGTGAAGGTAGAAGCAATACTCTTGGACGAATTGTCAAGAAAACTGCATAACTTTAAAACGAAACCTGAAGATATCGAATAATAATAATACTAAAGTACAAACGAACCTCATACAAATACTGAGATACAGAAGAACCTCATACAATCAAATACTGAGACACAGACCTACCTCATAAATTTGGGGTTATGAAAATCTACATATAATTCAACGTGTACATTCAAAATTTCTGAAAACTATTTTTAATTTGAAAACCTCAACTCCTAATTGTATGATATATGAAAAATCTGGGAGTTTTCCGATCTATATCAAGGTTTTTACAAGAATGGTTACATACTGGGCAAAGTTGTTATACTCAGAAAATAAAATTGTTAATATTCTTTAGGGATACTTTCGTACCCAGTATGATAAAGTTGGATATAAAAGCCCTTGGATTGACTGTGTTCCAAATTTTTCAGTCATGTGTGGACTTTCAAATTTCTGGAATGAGCAAGGTTATTGTGTTAAATGATTATCTACAGCAGTTAATCTGATTATGAAAGATCAATTTATTCAGAAATGGTCTTCTGATGTTGATGACTCTTCTAAGGGTCAGGTTTATAAACTTTTCAAACATTGTTATGGTTTAGAGAAATATGTAGTTATTTTGACTGTAAAATTAAGAAAATCCTTTATGAAAGAAGGTGTTGCACCGAAGCGGGAATGTTTCCTAATCGGAGCTCCAAGCCAGCACTCGTGACGTAGAACTGACCTTTATCCATATTTATTCTCTTATTGCGTATTTGCCATTTAAATACCTGTAGGATTCCCCAGCACTAAGGACAAGCCTAATACATTTTATGTGTCAATACATTATACATGTAGTCTAAACATAATTTTTGAAATCGTGAAAATTAAATTGTCTTTCTTTCCTAAGTACCAGATTCAATGTATAAGATTACATGTTACGAGTGTATCAAATATTTAATTGTTTGTACTTCTACAGTTTAAAATCACTTATACTCGTATGTATTATTTTCTACAACCAACAGTTGGCAACTGTATATAACTCTGACTATAAAACAAAACATGGAAAGTTTAATAAGCATTAATAAAGTTCAACATAATTCAAAGTACATTGATTCACCATTTTAGAAATTCGCTACTGGAATACATATAATCTTTTCCACTCAAACTGTTTGACAGTTGTTTACTTTGTTTGGCCTTAAAGTTTTTCTTTCAAAGCTTTGCAAAGTTCACAACGGTTTTTCGTAAAGGGCACCATGCTTTTGTCAACAACTTTCAGTAAGAAAAACATACAAATTCTCGTTAGCCACCTTGCTTATTAAAAACAAGTATTGCATACTGTATTCAGCTTGTTTGTTGCGAGTCCTATTCACAAACTAAACAGTGTCCTTAAAAAAGAAAACATCGTTACCCATTAAAGTTGATGACCTTTTTTAATTTATGTTAAAGTCGATGACCTTAACCACTGAACCACGCAGTAGACCTTACATTACTATGGAAAATTAACATACAGGTGAAGTTGAAAATAATATGAGTGAAATTGTTTCGATTTTTTGAAATTTACAAAAAATGCCCTTGTAAAACAGAATATTAAAAACAGTGCGACATTTAACTCTGGACACGACAAAAGTCCGGAGTTTCGCCAACCCTTTTATTAAGGATACAAATAAACCCTTTACAAAAAAAGATGGGAT
This sequence comes from Ostrea edulis, assembly GCF_947568905.1. NCBI lineage: Eukaryota > Metazoa > Mollusca > Bivalvia > Ostreida > Ostreidae > Ostrea > Ostrea edulis. Next base: position 66,192,184 of record NC_079172.1, on the reverse strand, counting down.
TTTATGTTCACAAGACATGCACCAACATTTACACTTGTAACTATTGTAGTTTTTAAGATATTTCACCTGAAATCAAAAAATCCCATGGGATTTTGGAGGGATTTTTAATCCCACTTGGGGGATTTTCACTCCCACCAAAAATCCTGTGGGAGAAAAAATATAATTTCTCCCATAGGATTTTAACTCCCATATTTAAACTTATTATGGGATACAATGTCCCATAGGAGGAAATGTCCCATAATGAACATGAAATGGCAGTAAATATCCTATTTGAGCATGAATGGGAATAGATATCCCAAATAAAGCACAGGATGGGATTTTTATTCCATGAATATAACAATAAAACAGAAAATTGTATCTTAAAAAGTGTTGTTTGTCATGATTCTTAAAATATACTTAAAAGCCAAGGCATGACATTAATTTTTAAATATATATAGTAATTATAAACTCTTATGTGTCGGCCTATGTGTTTGTGAATAAATGTCTAAAAAACATGAGAGATAATAAAGGATATTAGAGCTCTGCATTACTAAACTTTTCCCCATGCAATTTTAATTGTATACATATAACCTTGCACAAAAATCTCCATATAAAATTGGACGGGACTATATTATTGCAACAAGCAGACAAGAACACTATGAAATACTCATTCACACACGGGCACTGTAAGTTAATGTAAATATATAGTATGTGCATGTATAAATATATATACATGCACATACTACATGTATCTATTTACATCAACTTCCATTGCCCGTGCATTCACATGCAGTTGCTCACATTCACTATTCACAACCCTTCATATGTCGTCAGGTGTTAAAATATGTTCACAGGAACCGGTAATTTGTCAGTGTATTAATAATAGTGTGGGTATACCATATACCGTACCATCCCCTAATCAGCTGCTATTGGGGGGGGGGGGGGGAGGGGGGGCTACAAGGGCTGATACTTCACTCAAAACTTCGTTTCAAAATAGTTCTTAAAATTATCGTCACCCACCATCCTTGTGGTTTTATAAAGGGTAGCAGTATTATTACTACATATTAAATTACCAGTTCCTGTGATATGTTGTTGAATTACGGAATAGGCCTAACTTACAACTTGTTTACATATTCTAAAATTAGTGTTAAGTGCTTACGGTGAAAGATGAACTCTGCTAGGTGATGCTAAGTTGTTTAGTGAACCGAATCAGACATCTCAAATAAGATTCTCGATTATTTAACAACACAAGAATCGTTTTACAAAGACTTTGACAGGCGTGTCAGAATAAAATGTTAACAGACGTCTCGACTCTAGGGAAGTTCGGCTCTAAGTGTTCTAAACATCTCGAGCGATTTTATAGTGATAAACTTCTATGATTTTCGACATTTGTGTATCAATGTTTTATGAATATTGTAGACTTTTTTACTTATAAAGCAAAGCAATGTTATCGCAAATTTTTAGGTCTACTTACAAATGTATTAACCCCGAGATCCGCCACTAATTAGTTACACAAGTTGTGTGGTTACAACAGTCTTCACTTATCATTTTAATTTCATTGGATGATAAAATAGATGACGTTAATATTTTGAATACCTTGTATACGCAAAAGAATTTAACTATACGATGTTTATTTTTCAAATTATAACTTCAGTGGCGAATGGGCGGATCCCCCGTCCCATTCCCATCCCTCACGCATAATACTAATTATTTCCCCAGCCACTTAATGACCAGATATACACGACTATTGAATGTAAAGCACTTTTCAGTCATTGTGTACTCCCAATTAATTAACAATCTACCCTCGTAAATCATAATCGTTACGCTTCGTTGGACATGAAACCTTAAATCAATCCATTGACACTACTTAGTCAACGATTTTGTATTGTGATACATTTCTATGATTTCGGACATTTATATATCAGGATTATCTGATTTATTTATCAGTGTTCAAAAAGCAAAGTACATGTACCGTTACAACGATTTTATACCTACTTCTTATAATACCCCCCTGGATCCGCCACTAGCTAAATTAATTCTGGTGATGCCTATAACAGCGGTACGTACATGTACTCACCTATCATTCTAACTTATTGAAAGTTAAAATAAATGTAGATATAATGTAAACATTTTGAATACTATATATATATATATATCATATGATGAAGGCATGCCTTCATCATATGATGTTATGATGTTTATTAACTTTAGTGGTGGATAACCGAGAACGACACCCCACCCCTACTTCGCACAATTCAATTTCTAATATTGACAAGCGGCCCATTTTGACCAGATAGACATTACCCTTGAACGTAAAACACTGGTCAGTCATTGTGTATTTCTAATAAACAAACTTCATCATTGAATACAGACCGTTATGTTGCCACTGACACTGCTTAGTCGTGAGTTGATTTTGTAGGTGATAGATTCCTATGATCTTTACTCGTATGTTTCATTGCTTATTTGGAGTTTTTATTTGTTTGGTTTTTCCCCCTTCTTCTTCTTCTTCAAGAGCAAAGTATTGATATTGCAGTTTAACCCCCTGGAACCGCCAGTTATTAGGTAGACGTATTGTGTTGATCTACTAATTAGGTAAATGAAGTCAATGGATATCTGCGGTAATATTTAGCGTTATTCACTTAATATTAGCTTCCTAACTATATTGAAAGTTGAAATAAACAACGTTAACATTTCGAATACTTTAAATATCTAGGATACATAATCATACGAGGATTATTTTTTAATATTTTGAAATTAGAAAAACAACTTTAGAGGCGGAGGAGCGGAAGCCATCCCTCTTCCTGCAGGATTTATGGTCCAAAATTGACAAAAGGCTCGTTTTGACCAGATAGAAATGGCACTTTCAAACGGAAAATATTGGTCAGTCATTGTGTACTTCCAATTAAAAAAACTACTCCCATTGTAACTCTACTTAGTCCCTGGTATTCTACAATGTACAATTTGAATATTTCATATCTGTATGGTATAAACAGTCACACGATGTTTAGTTCGGAAATAAAAAAAAAAAAATGTAGTGGGGACACTGGTCAGTCATTGTGTATTCCCAATTAACAAACTACCCTTTTAAATCCTACTCGTTACGGTTCGTCAGACATGACAACATATCCGAACTAGTCTTGTATGTATGGATGTACTTGTTTATTGTAATTAAGGTCTGCTTCGCAATGAAAACCTGTTATCATTGACAATTAATTGTTATTCCACTTAGTCATCGATTTTTTATGTGATACATTTCTATGATCACGGACATTTATATATATATCAGGGTTGTCTTGTCAGGGTTTATTTATCATTATTCCAAAAGCAAAGTACTGTTATCACGATTTTATGCCTACTTCTTACCCCTCTGGATCCGCCACTAGCTAGATAATTTTGGTGATGCCTATAACAGCGGTACTCATCTATCATTGTAACATTATTGGAAGTTAAAATACAAGTAGATATAATGTTAACATTTTGAATACTTTACATATATACATGTTAAGGAATTCATCATATGATGTTTATTAACTTTAGTGGTGGATGACTGAGAGCGAACATCCCCCTCTCCCTCGCACAATTCAATTTCTAGAATTGACAAGTGGCCCATTTTTACCCTTGAACGTAAAGCACTGGTCAGTCATTGTGTAATTCCAATTAACGAACTTCACCATTGAGTCCTGACCGTTACGCTTCGTCAGACACTAACCCACTAATACTACCTAGATACTGATTTTGTACGTGATAAATTCCTGTGATCTTTACTAGTATGTTTCATTGTTTATTTGGAGTTTCTATTTGTTTGGGTTTTCTATTTTCTTCTTCTTCAAAAGTAAAGTATTCATATTGCAATTTAACCCCCTGGATCCGCCACTTTTTTAAGTAAATGTATAAATATAATTGTGTTGATCTATAATAATTAGGTAAATGAAGTCAATGGATATCTGCGGTAATATTCAGCGTTATTCACTTAGCTTCCTAACTATATTGGAAGTTGAAATAGACAACGTTAACATTTTGAATAATTTAAATATTTAGAATAGATAATCGTGTTTATTTTTGAATATTTTGAAATTTAAAAAAAAAAAAAACTTTAGCGGCGGAGGAGCAGAAGCCACCCCTCCTCCTGCAGGATTTATTGTCCAAAATTGACAAAAGGCTCGTTTTGACCAGATAGAAATGGCACTTGAACGGAAAATACTGATCAATCACTCTACTTAGTCCCTGATATTCTATACAATGTACAATTTCAATACTATATGTACAGGAAATAATCACACGGATATAAAAAAAAAAAATATAGTGGCCCAACTGGTCAGTCATTGTGTATTCTCAATTAACAAACTATCCTTTTAAATCCTAGTCGTTACGCTTCGTCAGACACGACAACATAACAGATTGACCCTAACCGAACAAGTCTTGTAATTAAGGTCTTCTGCTCCCAAATGGAAACCTGAATAATATATCATTAAGGTCTTCCGTTTCCAACGAAAGATTCCGTTGTTCTTGACACTACTTAAATAATAATAATAAAATTTAAAAAAATAGTGGTCTCACTAGTCAGTCATTTTGTATTCCCAATTAACAAACTACCCTATTAAATTCTACACGTTACGCTTCGTCAGATACGAGATCATAAGTCATTGACCCTAACCTATCTAGTCTAGTATATATGGGTTTTTTGATTACTGTAATTCAGGTCCTCCGCTTCCAACTGAAGACCTCATTGTTATCTCTGTTATCATTATGGTCTTCCGCTTCCAAAGAAAGATTTCGTTGTTATTTTTGACACTACCTAGAGACATAATCTCGAACATTTATGTATTGATGATTTGTTGTTTGTTGTAATTTTTGGTGGAAGCTTTACTGGAGTTGAAATAGTTACGGTTGATATTGGAAATAGATTATACAATGAAGAACTAATACTGTCTTCATTACTAGGAAAACTTTAGTAGCGGACTGATCAAAGCACCCACCCTTTCCCCAACCCCTCGACCAGCCATCACGTATAGTTCATTTTCCAAAATATATAGATGCAACACTTGATCGTAAAATAGTGATCAATCAATGCATATTCCTAATCAACAAAATACCTTTAAAAGTGCGACATTTAACTCTGGACACGATAAAAGTGCGGAGTTTTTTGTCTATGACAACCACATATTTTCTTCAATAAAAACACTGAAATTTCACTCTGTCATTAAATGTACGTAAACGACGCGATCTAATCAAGCCGGCATAGAGGCGCCCCATGCGAAAATTACCCTTATCAAATGTTACATACTTCGGATTTTTATTGAGCTTAATCCTAAATATTGCACATCTAGATAATTTTCCAAAAATATATGAAACTTTTTACTTGTATCAAAATTCTTTCTGTTTTATATCTTCTAAATTTTACCATAGAGTTAACTAACAGTCTCACTTGCGGAATTAAGGGGTGTGGAGATCGCACCCCCCCCCCACCCCCCATCATTTCAAAGATAAGAATTTAATGTGCTTGAAATTGCTCTGCTTCAATATTTTCTCCCGTAAGGGAGGGGGACAACCCCTCCCGAACCACCCTAACCGTGATTTGGTTAGTCCTCAATTGCAAAGCCCCTGTAGTCCAATATCCAGTATCCAGTTAATGTAGGGCTTTTACATGTAATATGTATATCAGATATGTTTTATCCCGTGGGGATCCGGTGTTGTATCATAGACCCCCCCCCCCCCGGAAAAACGGGCCCGGAATTGCGCCCCAGCATATAATTTCCCCCTATGTACAAAGTCAGTAAAGAGTCTCCCCTTTGGCGGAAAAATCACCCTGGTATATATAGAACCCCCCCCCCCCCTGTTTCCGGATTTCATTTGTTATAATAGTTTAAGGAAATAGATATGCGCTCATTAATATTACGATATTCATAAAACAAACGAATATTTTTTGTTGTTGACATGATGAAGTTGGATTTACACGCTGAAAACTTTGAAATGCATATTGTAAATACAATATGCTTACCAAAAGACTTTAACGATGGTCAATATAAGTAGGATTTTTCGTAAAAAATCGACTATAAGATGTATAATTAAAATATTTGAAAAGTAAAATAGATGAACTGTATAAATAAAAGTTATTAAATTTTCTCGTTTATTTAAATTAAAAAAATCATTTAAGTTCTTCCCAACTTTACTAATTCAAATGTTAGATACTAGTAAATAACGATAAAGACTTTTAAGATGTCTGAATGAATTTTGATATACCATTACACGATTTGAGCAATTTCCTTTTTATAAAAAATCATAAGATGATGATTGTTCACGATACACACACACAAAAATAATCAGAAGAATTACTGGGTCTAAATAAGCAAGAGAATTCTAGTAATAGAAATGGAAACAGATACATAGCTAAAATGTAAGAATGGGGGTGTACTGTCATTTAGGGGGAATTTCTATATTGGGACGGTTTTTCCAAGGGGGGTTGGGTTGGACCCGGGTTAATTCTTCGTAAGGGGAAATTCTATTCCAGGCCCATCTTTCCGGGGGGAATGTCTATCCCGGGCCCGTTTTTCCGGAGGGAAAGTCTATGCGGGGGGAGAATCTTATGCTTTACAACACCGGGTAGAATAGGTCCTCAGTACTCCTTGCCTGTCGTAAGAGACGACCCAATGGGACAGTCCTTCGGATGAGAACGCAAAAACCGAGGCCCACTGTCTCAACTTCTGTGGCACGATAAATTCCCTCCATGCTCAAAGGCCGTAAGCACCGAGCATAGGCCTATGTTTTCAGCCCTTCACCGGTAATGGTGACGTCTTCATATGAGTGAAAAATTCTCGAGAGGAAACTTAAACAATATCCTATCAATCAAATCTGAGTCTGTTTTCATATCCATGTAACGTGTGTCTCTAGTACTTAATACATTCTAAGGAACTAAAGATCATGCACCCAATGTTGGGAATGAACTAAGTAAACTTAATTTCTACACTTTTAATGCGATATAGTTTTATACTTTTTTTTCATTAATGTATATTAAATATGCGCATGCCAAATATACAGCTTTTAAGAATAAAGATATGCAATCAAAATACTTTAGAGAGTACTGGTGCTAGTTTTTGCAATAAAAAGAAGAGAGAAAAAAGCGGGAGCATTCATAGGCATTGTCCCCTGGAACCACCCAGGACTTTGTCCTGGACTTACTGAGGTCTAAAAGCGGTCTTTAGACCCACCCACCCAGCAATTTCTCCGGGCCCCAAACTGAAATATTGCACCCGCCTCTGAATACAATACATAATTCATGGTTATCTTGCTTTAAAATCAACAAATGTAAATTCATGTAATACTACACAATTGTCTATTACTTGAATGTGGCCATTTGCATGGATCTTGAGAGATAATTCAATTATCCCCTAGATTATAACGCGAGAGTCTGAAGGATAGAGCCAGTCAGACAGCAGAAAGGCATGCGCATGTGCACGCGTGTAAATTCTTCTTTTCCAATATAATTTCATACTAGAGCATTACACACCCGTTTTTATTTGTCAAACTGCGTTTTGGAAATCTTCAATTCAAAATACCCAGTCTAAGCTTCGATGATTCGGGCTGTATGAACTTCGTAATATTAGGGGTGGGTCCAGGAAATGCGGTTACAGGGAGGGGGCGCCACTTTATGAGGCAGGGGGTCTGGGGGCCGCCTTGAGGCCCACAGTGGATCCAGAGCAAAGCGCTGGTGGAGTTCAGGGGGGCGAAGCCCCTGGAAGCTCCGGGATTTTACAGGGCTTGAAATATGTCTTCTATTTAGTCATTTGTGAAATTAATAAATTGACTCAAATTTTATGGGTTTTAGAACAAAATTAAGTTCTCCCAATAAAGTAATGCAAGAAATCAAAAGATTTTGTCATTTATTTCTCCGGGAGTGGAAGAAATTATTGCTTCTTTTATCGTTTAGTACATTTTTCTAAACAAGATACCGCGATTTACCTTAAATTTGAAAATTTTAGGGGGGGGGGGGTTGCACTGAATATAGGTGTATGGAAATGTATAGATCTATGTACGTGCATTTTAATAACCAATTGGGACTTCACTTCAGAGTAACACAAACTGGGACTAAAGCATGCAATTCCTAACACTAAAAGCTGGTCTGAATCCCCCCCCCCCCCACTCGCTTATATACCCTACAAAATTTACCTGCAATATTACATAGTATTTACTAATGTCAATTATTATAAGTTCTTTTCATTAAAAACATGGAATTTACAAATGGATGAAAAATACAAATTTCACTACATAGACTTAGGTGTACAAGTGGTTTTCGTCAAGTTTCCGCACTCATTTTTCATCTTGATAGCTTTCTCCCTGCAAAAACTTGGTGTGTCCTGCTGAAACTTGATATATCTACGTTGTTTTCAAGTAGTTTCCGCAACGACAATTTGCTGAAAGCTGATCAAGTTTGCGCAAATTTCGGTTTGCAGAAACTGTTCTGTTTTAGTATGCACATTGCTATACTGATAGTCTACCGCAAAGTTTTGATAAGTTTCCGCAATATTTTAGTTCTGTATCAGTTTGTACAATATGGTGTATACCAATTTTCAGCTTTGTGGAAACTTACTGAGACTTTATCATCGCCATGTAATTATAATAGGATGTTTGTGTTGCAATCAATATATAGAATTTTTAAAAAGATAACTGAAAACACTCGGACTAAATGCAAAGACAGCCTGTTACATGTATATTATAATTTGCGGAATGTGTTTTTCCCCTTTCGTTGTTAGTCTCACCCCCTCCCTTTGGAGGGATGGTGGTGGTGGTGGTGTCCATTTATACTAATGAAGTATCACCTATAAGGTGTCAGTATATTCTGGTAGATTATTGCAATATACATCAGTGGCGGATTTAGAGGGGGCGTAGGCGGAGAAATAAATGACAAAATCTTTTAATTTTTTTAATTACTTTATTGGGAGAACTTAATATTTCCCCCCCAAAAAACCTTAAAATTTGGGTCATTTTATTAATTTCACCTTATTAAATTGATAGAAAATACATGTAGTACAAATGACTAAATAGGAGGAATATTTCAAGCCCCATAAAATTTGTAAAACCCAGGAGTTTCCGGGGGCTTCGCCCCCTGGGCCCCAACCAGGGCTTCGGCATGGACCCACTGCCTCATAAAGTGGCGCCCCGTAACCACAATTCCTGGATCCGCCCCTGTACATGTAGATATGAGGAGATACTGTCTGTATAAGTTGATAGCTCATCAAACGCACCTCCTGCGATGTGAAAGTGAAAATAGCTGCAATCCTCGCCGGCGGAATTATGGTAAGGTTCAATTTCAGCAACTATTTGCGATAATGTGCTCCACGAAGATTTCCTTAAAGATTACAATTATTCTAAATGAACCCTGTGCTTCCTAATCCCCGTAATGTAGTTCTTGTTCATCAGTGGCGGATCGAGAGGGTTGTAGTCACTCCACTTTACTTCCATAGTTTTAAACAAAACTGGTCATTTTACCAGTTTGCGATATTCACCCCTCTTTGGGGCCGGGGCGGAATAGGCACAAACTTGGGTCGCAATCCGCTCATCCTTTAAACAATTCCTGGATGCGCCCTTGCCCACAGGCACCTTAAATATGGATATTACTACCCCCCCCCCTCAACTTTTTTTCATATTTTTTTTTATGGGAATAATTTCTCTGAAGTGTATGAATTCGTAGTCTATTTCATCCCTCTTCGATTCATGTAATCGTTTCACTTTTTTTTTTTTTGTAAGCTTTAGAGATTGTCCTTCTACCGGTATAGAGATTGGCCTTCTACCGGTATAATAAAATTCATTTTATTATATACCAGTAGAAGGCCAATCTCTAAATACATGTATCCATACTTCCGGTGCCTGTGCCCTTGCCCGTGGAGAACAATACGTAAAGTGCACTTGTAAATATATTACCATTTTGTCTGTAATGATATTTCAGGGCCGTAAATTAACCTTCAATTTGGAGGAGGCAGGAAATTAGGCGGGGGTCTGGGGGCCGCCGAGGCCCCCAGACGTTGAGCACATTTTGTGCACACTGAACACGTTTCGTGCAAAATCCTTGATTCTAGGGCCTTCTAAGATGTTACTTGACTAACTCATTCTAAAAGAAAGATTTGGAATGCTTTTTAAGGGAGGTATCATGTTCTTAGTTATTGGAAACAACATAAATTCTAATGAACTTTAAATTTTAATTTTTTTTGGCTCAAAAGTTGGAGGAGGCAGCTGCCTCCTCCGCCTCCATGTAATTTACGGCCCTGTATTTACGGGTGTATTCAATACCACCTCCTAATAAAAACACGGGGGTGGGGGGTGGGGTGGTATCGTATAGACTCTCATTATTATCATTACAAACAAAATTACCGGTTCCTGTGATTAGACAAATATTGATTTATATTCACAAAATAAAAATTAAATCAAAATTGGAACCAGGAAAGCTTAATTGATTCCCAACTACATGGAAATGGACATAAGATTTTAATAGTGATATTGTTTAGCTACAGTTCATAATGCATAAGATATAATTGCAAAAGTCTATCTGTTAGTTGGATAATATCTTGTATACAATATAAGAATTTCATAAGTTAACATCAGGGACCTATATACTAACTAGTATATGGGTCCCTGTTAACATCAACACTGTTCCAAGTATCTGATTTAAATCATTACTTCTTTTTACTGGCTAACAATTTATATTTCTATTAATTTGTCTTGAAAATGAAAAATCCATCGTACCACTGGACTTGTTTATAAAATGAAATTGATCCAACTTCGCCCCAAAATCACAGATTAAACAGTGGCGGATCTAGACCTCACTGTGTGTGTGTGGAGGGGGGGCTTTTTTGGTCAAGCAAAGGAGATATGGTTTTGGTATTAAATGTTAATGAAAATTGAAACATCCATACTTCTTCATTATACTAGCCCGAATATTTAGAAATAATTGTCAAAGTGCACAAATGATCTTACAAAGATTTGGCCTAAAAGCAAAATATGCTTGACCTGGACCATTTAAATTGGCTTTAAAAGTGTTTCAGGTGTTTTCCCCCAAAAAGTCACTAAAATGATTTTAAAAGATTTGAGATGACCTTATAGAAATTAACAAATTTTGCACTAATCAAAATTTATAATCCATAGTTTTGAAATGTTTGAGTGGAGTATAATGAATGGTTGGTATGAGTGATTATATATCAATTGTACATCTTACCTTTAAAAGTATATATTATGACGCACTTAATTTCTATTTGTACAAATAAATTAAAAAAAAATTAAGCCTAAAAAAAATAATTTAAAAAAATTATTATAATCCGAGGATTAATGTGCATTAAATTATACTTTGTTGTACAATATGAAAAAGGTACAAATTAAACAAATATTAGAAAGAGATTTTATATCTTAATGGTAGTATAAGTTAACCACATTCACTAACTGCAAAATTGTAGCTCGCTGAGAAAATATTGGGACAGATCTGTACCAATTAATATTTTCTCAGAGAGCTACAGTTCTGCAGCTATTGCATTCACATGATTATGAATTTCACAATATTTCATATGAATTTAAACGTAAAAATTAAAATGTATCCTTTGTCTTTGTATTGGGTGATGTATATTGCAACATAATTTTCAATGTTCATGCTGAGAATTGCTTTGCCATTATTTTCCAAATATCACCATATAAGCCTACAATATTACATATTATGTATCAAATGAATTATTTATAATATTGACTGAAATAGCATGATATGTTGATCATGATATGAAATGCTTATAAAAGTATTAGATGGCAAATTACAACCTCACAAAGTCATTCACCCAGTAATTGTAGATAAGGAACAATGAGAAACAAAGTCAGGGGCTTGCTGAGCTGTAAAGAACATCCCATGTGTATTATACACAAAGGGATTAGTTGGGGTAAAATTCACCAGACAAAACCTGGGTACAGATATAAAAAAAAAAATGGACAAAATGACCATGCAAGGACAAAGTCAATATTAGAAGTTTATTAAAGCATAATAACAAAATGTCACAGGACATAATACTGATTTTTATATAAATTCAGGGGGGAAATCTGTTCCTTTTGTAAAGTTTACAAAAATGCATGTGTAAAATATATGTTATATTTTTATGAGATTGTTTTTCAATTTTATACTATAGATTTTGATAATCATTATTAAATGCTTATTCCTTTTATCATATCTATTGCAAAATATGAATTAAAATAGGATTTTCTTTTACTGATATAGAATACTAATAGGCTTTGTAATCATTGGGTTTACAAATTGCTACACAAGATCTGACATTTTTCACATAGCTTCTGCGTGCATGCATGTCATTTGATTCCATATCAATATATCAATTAATAAGCAAGATTCAAAATGTGAAATTACTTTGAAAAAAAAAAAAAAAAAAAAAAAAACTTGATGACTGATAATCTATAATATGCATGATAGTTCAAATTTTCTTATGAATATATATGTATATCAAATGATATGTCAGAACAATCAATTTGCTAATATTGTACGTACATGTATATGCTTTCATAATTTTGCTGTTGTGTGATAATGAAATATTGTCAAATTAAAAAAAAATGTGAAATTACAATTTATTGTCCTTAGGTTTGTAATCAAGAATGAAGGAGTAAATGATAACCTAGTGGTGGATCCAGAGGGGGTGCTGGTTCAGGAAATTTTGCTAAAATAAAGTAAAAATAACACATTTTGAGGGTGGACCCCCCTCCCTTGATAACCAAAATTAATGGTAAAATTCCCCTCTCTCAAAAATTCCTGGATCCATCCCTGTAAGCATTAGACAATCATTAATTTGTCATTCCATTATTCATAATTTCTTCATTGGACACATGGAGGCCAACTCTCACATGTGTGTATATAGACATAATTCCAATTATTTTGAAAATAAAGAGGTCAAAGTACCAATTGAATTCAATATAAAATATATAAAGAATATCTTATCATGGATATAAAGATTAAAACATTTCAATCATGTTAATTAATAGATTTTTAGGTCAATTGATTCTCTCATGTGACCTATTGCTAGTGGTCAGCTTCTGTTGTGACAGTAAACAAAACATCAAGCTTGAAAATATCATGATTCCTAGGGTAGAAATTCTGACTCCAGGAGGAACCAAACTTGATATATAGTGTTTATGTGTAAAACATTTAAATTTAGATAACATCTTCCTTAATGCTATTGATACTTTTAGGTAAAGAAGGAACAGGTAATTGTAAATTTCATGACCTCTATCAGTGATAATAATAATAAAATTTATATACATGCAGCCTTATATAAAACAGTTTATTACTCTAAGGCGCTTTACACAATATGATTAAAATAAGATCTTTGATCCGCTCCGTTATTGTTATGTCGTTTCAATAAGATCTTTGATCCGCTCCGTTATTGTTATGGAGAGGATCAAAGATCTTATTTATAACAATAACGGAGCGGATCAAAGATCTTATTTTAATGAGATTGTGCTTTACAAGGGCAAGAAGAGGAATGCAACAATAAAATAGAATTAAATGACATTGTGACAACTTATACATGTATCTGTAAATTAAATTATCAAAATAAAACACTAATGGCTAAAAGTTGGTTGGTTTTTTGGGTGGTTTTTTTTTTGGTATTTGATAATTAAAAACACAGTTTATATATACATGTTAGAATCTAAAGGTTTTGATACTAGCTTTAAAATAGATGGAACCAAAAATGGTCATAGTAATTACATGTCTTTATGATTTAAAAGAATCCTTCTTTAATTTTGTTGACACTAGAATATTATAAATGATGGATGCATTGTCAAGAAAAACAGAAAGATGTACAAAAATTGTGACACTTGCAACTCCAGGGTTCTGATTCAAGGTCAGATCCAAATAGTGTTAAAAGTGTATATCAAGTTTATAATTGTAAAATGTTTCATCAGTATAGATGCTTTTGGGGGAATGAATTACACATTATATTATACTTCTACTGAATATTAGAATTTAGCATATAAATGCATGCCTAGAGCAAGAAAAGTTACTGTATTATATAGATTTCATTCATATTGAGGTTAGTAATACTTTTAACTAAATAACTCAGGTGACTGGTAAGGTCAGTGTCTTGTTGATATTTTTGATGTGTGTATGCATGTACGTGTATGTGTGCGTGTGTGTGTGAAATACAAAAAAATCCATAAAGATTTGTTTCAGAGTTTTGAGTAGTGATCAGTTTTAGCAATCATCAACAGCTAGGGTATGAATCTGTACACTCATCTTTGTTAATTTCTAAAAAGACTTAAATTGCATTTCAAAAGTAGTCAAGTGTTATGTGAAGGAGATTTGAGGAACATATGTTCCTGCTAAATGTGTGTGATCATACATTTGGGGTGTCAATGGATGGAAAATCATCTGAAGATCGAAGTTTTGAAGAAATTGAAATACTTCATTGAATATTAATCTTATTTTCATTCTAAAATCATGTACTCAAAGGAATTTTCTTTCAATTACATATGTAAGTGCATTAAATTGAATTATTTTTCTATTTCTTACTTACATTTAAAACAGTTATGTTTGTCATTTTGTTTCTCAAAGTAGAAAATATTTTCATGTAGATTTTTCTTCCAAGATTATTATTCCTTAGATTTCAATTTAGAACATTCAAGTAAAAGAAAATAAGACTCTAAAAAAGGAGGTCTCCATGTGAATTGAGAGAAAGAAACGGAAATTATAAATTCTGTGGTGACATTAAATTTCATTTCATAATTTTGCCAGCTATAATAAGGTATGATATGAGATTCAGGGTGGTACATTTATGTGCATACATGTACCTTGTATCTCCAATTGAAAATTGATTGCTTTAAATCAATTTCAACATTATGAATATCCTACAAAAGTAAAACATAATGATTTTAAAGTTTAAAAAACACATTGTTTCACTCCTGAAACCTTGACCTCACATGGATATATATTGGTATTTAGTGTTGGTAGGTTTTGGTTCTTTTTGGGTGGATTTTGGATAATGTAGTGAATTTCAGTTAGTTGTAGCACAGTAACATGGAGTGAGCTTGCTTGCTTCCTGATATCTAGTCAATCACTTTTTAAGACATACATATTTTTCAAACTTGCATTGCACATATTTGTTTACATTTTTGGTAGGAGTGTTTTATATGCTCACTATATATGTCATCTTCATATATAGATGTGTAATTGTTTGCAAAAAGAGGAGACATCTAAATTCCTAATAAAAATGATAATTACATTTAAATCATAATTGTGCACTTCATGTACTTTTTACATGCAAAATCATTTCATATAATTATATGGTTTTTGTATTTTCTGTCCATATCTGTAAGTCTGTCTGTCACAAAGTCTTAAATTGTGCATTAAAATGCTTCTCCTCCTGTATGGATTATCTGATAAACTTGAAACTTTGTACAATGCTTCATTGCCATTTGCAGATGTGCACATTGTTGGGAGAGGATTTATTGTTATCCTAAAAGTTATAGTGGTTCGATCCAAGAGGGATGCGGGTGTAAAATAGCTTGTGACCATTTCTCCTAGTTGCAAACATTGCAGAGTCTTGAATTTTTTTTTTTTTTATTTTTTTTTTATTTTTTTTTTATACAATACTTCATTATCATTTAATGATGTCTAGATTTCTCTGACCCAGGAATCTAATATTTTCCTAAAATCTACAGTGGATCAAAAACAAGTATTTTAAGTGTTGTTTTTTTTTTTACCCTTTATTGAATAATCTTTGTAAAATTGCATGTGCAAAAGTAAAGATGCTTTGAAAATTCAATTACAAAATTAAACATTTCACTGGTTTGTTAAGGTACTCACTACATTAAAGCTTTATGACACTATGTTACAAGATGGCGATTTAAATGTTTTGGGAAAGTATTTGTATTGATCGATTTATTCGTCTATAACACCATAGCTAAGTGGTTAATTAATAAAGCATTGGGCAAGAGAGAGAGAGAGAGAGAGAGAGAGAGAGAGAGAGAGAGAGAGAGAGAGCGTTGGGCTGGTGAACTACAGATCTTGAGCTCAAATCCACCAGTCTTTTGTTCATGTGTTGAAATAATATTTTTGAAAATCATGTTTTTATCCAAATTTGCATTTTTTGCTGTTTTTGGCATACACACTTATTGTATATCATCAGATCTTTTTTAAAATATTAAATCTATTTGTACTGATTTGAGAAACTATTTCCCGGTGTAGTGAGCCACCTTAAATGTAAACATAAAAAGACTCCAGTCTTTGTTTACATAACACAGAATGAAGGCTAAAATATTGCTTTTATTCCTGCATCCAGAAGGTTAAAATTTTGGCTGTGAACACAGATTCAGTTATACTTTTCATGTTTAACATTTAAAAAAATGAAAACAAAATTAAAAAAAAAACAAAACAAAAAAAACGTAAACGTCCTGTTTGAGAATTTTTCACTTGTATGGAGACGTCACCATTGCCAGTGAAGGGCTGCAACATTTAGGTCTATGCTCGGTGCTTATGCCCCTTTGAACAGGGGTGGATTAATATTGTGTCACACATTTAGGTAATGTCATATAACTGTAAACAATGTCTCTAGAGGATTTGGGTGTTGCTCAACCGGAAATGTAATAAATGAATGCATAAGATTGGATCGTACTTCTTTTTGGACTAGAACATCCAGGACTGAACTTTCTTAGGGTCGAGATGTCTGTTAACCGTTTATTCGTATTTCCCTGTCAAAGTCTTTTTGACGCTTCAGGTATAGGAGAAAGTACTTTGACTTCAGAATGAATGTGATTGTCAGAGGGAGAATGATGGACCGAAGCATGCATTTTGTAAAATGATTCTTGTGTTGTTAAATCTTCGAGAATCTTGTTGGAGATGTCTGATTCGGTTCACGAAACAACTTAGCATCATCTAGCAGTAGCAGATTTCACCGTAAGCACTTAATTAACACTAATTTTAATATATTGTAAACAAATTGTAACTGTAAGCTAGGCTATTCCAAAATTCCACAACATATCAGAGGAACCGGTAATTTAGCCTGTACATAATGATAAGAGTAGGGGTATATACCACACACCCCTAATAAAAGCACTGGGATTACTGAATCAGAATGACAATTGGGGTGGGGACGATAAAAGCAGAATTTTCGAATTATTTTGAAGCGAAGTTTTGAGTAAGAAATGGTGCCATTCCTTTTGGGTTATTTTTTTCATTGGGGATGGTACCATAGGGCCTACTATTATTATTACAGACAAAAATACCGGTTCCTGTGAATATTCACACCTGACGACCTGTAAAGGGTTGTAAATAGAGAATGTGAACAGCTGCATGTAAATAAGTTAGTGTTCTAACTGCATAATTTAATACCGTTCAATTTTATTCTAATATTTTTGTGATAGGGTTATATGTATACAATTGAAATTGCATGGGAAAGAGTTTAGTAATGCAGAGCTCTAATATAATTTAATTTCTCATGTTGTTTAAACATTTATCCATTAACACATGTATAGGTCTACATAATTTAGGAATGTAATTACTAGATATAAAGTTAATGTCATTCCTTAGCTTGCAAGTACATTCTTAAGAATCATGACAAACAACACTCTTTAAGATACAATTTTCTGCTTTATTACTATATTCATGGGATAAAAGTCCCCATCCTGTGTTTTATTTGGGATATTTATTCCCATTCATGCTCAAATAGGATATTCACTGCCATTTCATGTTCATTATGGGACATTTCCTCCTATGGGACATTGTATCCCATTTTGAATTTAAATATGGGAGTTAAAATCCTATGGGAGAAATTATATTTTTTCTCCCATGGGATTTTTGGTAGGAGTGAAAATCCCCCAAGTGGGATTAAAAATCCCTCCAAAATCCCATGGGATTTTTTGATTTCAGGTGAAATATCTTAAAAACTACAATAGTTACAAGTGTAAATGTTGGTGCATGTCTTGTGGACATAAAATCCCATCTTTTTTTGTAAAGGGTTTATTTGTATCCTTAATAAAAGGGTTGGCGAAACTCCGGACTTTTGTCGTGTCCAGAGTTAAATGTCGCACTGTTTAAAGCTAAAGTTTTCAGTGGAAAACTTGAAGATCATGTTCTTACTAAGTTTATTTTGTTTCACGGAGGCAGTTTTTCTTAAATTCGGGAATATCCCTTCATTTTAACGCTAAACATCATATATATCGCTTATTGCTTGATTTAAACTCGAATTATTTTGACTAATGTTTGTCAATACACGTCTTTAAAACTTATTTTCAAAAATGATTGAATCAAGACATAAATTCCGATTGGTTTTATCATATATTTGAATAACTAAATTTTATCGATCTTTCATGCAAAATTAACATGAGACGTGCAACACCTTCTTTCGCACTTCAAATCACCGTTTACCCAGAGATAGGAAGATGGTATAGTATTCCCCAGAATGAAAGACTATGTACATTTTGTAATAAAGGAGAAACAGGAGATGATTTCCATTTTATTTTACAGTTTCCAACTTTTTCAGAATTAAGGAAAATCACATAGACAAATTCGTTGATGAAAAACGAAATATTCTGAAGTTTTCCAATCTATTGTCAACTCAAGATATGAAACTATTAAGAAATCTGTGTGTTTTTATTTGTCATATTTTTGAGATTGTCTGTTGTTCTTAGTAATTGTTCTTCTGCTACCTCTTAAACGTATTACTATTACGTTTATTTATACATATAGTGTGTATTATGTTCCCCTCTGGTATCTAAGAAAGTTGCATTGTTTCATGTATGAACCTCTGACGATTTTCTTGGCTTGTATTATATTTCTTGTACCACATGAACCGTTTAACATGGTTTGAGCAAATGAATTGAATTGGAATTTTATATAAACAAGTACCTGCTTCATTTAATTACTAAAGACCATGTGTTATGTATTGGTGTAGAAGTAGGAAATTATCGTATTACTCTTTAATAAATTTTGAATATTTAGAAAGAATAACAAGCTTTTATTTTCATTCGAGAGTGACACAGTACTTTCTTTTACCAGAATAAAGTTTAAAAAATGCGAAACTTTTAAATCCGGAAACTGATTAACACTTTCTTAAAATGGAGCTTGGTAGGAATAGAGTAGAATATTCGACAAATGCTCTATTAATTAAAATGAACTATTGGATGAGGAACAAAACGTTTAAATGAATCGCAGTTAGGTGCATTGCATTTGTGTTGTCTGGTAGGTATTCCCTGTAGAACAGCCACACCCGCCGTAAGCCCTATATTTTGATTGAGGTAACGAAAAAAATCCGTACTGAAGGTTAGTATATATAGAACAACTCAACAATTGGTATGAATTACGTCAGAGAGAATTCGAGCTGATGACAGGTAATTTATAACTTATTTCATTATAACAATTTGATATGGATAGATATGTGTTTGAATGCAAGGTTTCAATATTTCCAAATTCAATAAAAAATTATATTGTACTGTAAAGATTTCCATTCTATGTTAAAAAGTGAGTGTTTTATGGTAACAGCATAGTTTTCTAATTGAGAGATGATTGTTGAATGTTGGTGCGTTTGTTGTTTATGTCCCATTGAAAACACGGACATTTAAACCTTTCATACGAAACAGGTGGAGGAAACAAATAATAATCATTCCTATAATTCAATTCAAGAGAGTACAACATTGAGGGCAGGGCAAACACTAAACCCTGGACTCACCGGTGGTGGGATTAGGCGCCTAGGAGGAGTCAGTATCCCCTATTGACCGGTCATACCTGCCGAAAGCTCTAAATCTTGATCAGTATCAATGGTGTCAATTGTAGCACACTTTCGTACGATACTTATGTTGTATATTCTGTAGTATCTGATGATGGGTCACTTCAATTGAGAGGGAAGTTCAACCAGCAATTTCATCTAAGCACTTTTCCAAATCCAATTCCTTGTTTGTGAAGGTAAATGAGTACTGGTATAACGTTCGGAAACATTTTGTTGTGCATAAAACCTATGATACTGCCTTAGTAATGTGATCTTTTATATTGTGCATAATAATGCGTTCTACGTTTAATTTGGTGTTGCTGTTGAATGGTTTATTTGTGATATCACATGCCCAGACAGAGATTCCTGGAGTCTGCTCAAAGTATGTAAACATTTTATTGTATAATACTCCCTTTATGATATTTTATATATTTAAACATTCTGTTTTGGAATTTTCCATTCATTGCTTTATGAAAACTTTTCCTCCGAACAGAAATGGTAAACCTCTACAATGTTGTCGTAATTACAAAAGACGTGATGATTCATGTGAAGGTAATTATCAAAATATTTGATATATCACTGAACTCGTTTTATTATGGTAATGGATGTATTATATAAGTAATGTCTTCTAACAGAATGTTGGCCAGGCACATTTGGCATAGCTTGTAAGGAGAACTGTCCTGACGGGTTCTATGGACGTTTGTGTGCAGAAGTCTGTGATTGTCCTTCGTGTGACAAGGTCTCTGGGTGTAATTTTTCAAATCAGACTGGTAAGAAAAATATTTGTGTGCAATTTTAAGTCTTATTTCTCTGAAATCGCAAACTTTCTAGTCTCTCATTGATAATTTCATATTCCTAACCAATAGCTCTTACAAATCCACTTTTATCTTAAACCACGAAATTGTTTGTTTGGTGCTGATTTATTTCATTTTGATACATCCAGGATCTCCCTTTGTTGATAGTGTGATGTGATTTATATTCAACGAGTTGTGCGTTTTCTATCGCTGAGCCTTGATGAGGGGATAGAAAACACAACGAGTTGGATATAGATCATATTAGACCACAAACCATGGAGGATAATTTTTATCACATGTTAACTCTCCTTCCCCGAATATTCATTTACGTTGCTGTTTTGTCGGGAATTTTGTTTCAAGACATTTTGTAAACAAACTACGTAAAATTGACGTTTGTTTGTGACGTGACAAATGGCGTAGGAAAACATAGTGTAATAATTAAAAATTATGTAATAGGTGATATCCACTGGATAAAGGAGTAAACACGTGATAAATTTTCATGTTGAATCCATCTATTGAAAGATAAAAAGTGAGCGTATGCAACATTATTTCTTCTCCCATCCTTTTATATTGACTACAGAAAAGAAAAATCTAAACATTAATGTTATAGTAGAATGTCATATACGTGTGAAGTGATATCGGGGGAAAATGCAAAGATAACAAACAGTGATCAATCCTATAGGGAATACGATGTTGAAATTTGGGGAAACGCGAACACTAAATCACCAGATATGGGAGAATGTACCTAGGAAGAGTAAGCATCCCCTGACGATTGGTCACACCCACCGTAAGCCCTCTCCATCTTTAACCAGAATTAAAATTGGTCACATAAAGTTTATAAATTAAATATGTGATAGGATCAGTTACATGGCCTTCCCTTTACCTCTGACTAGTGCGTTGACCCTTTAGCTCGATCTTGTGCATTCATCCAGGGTTTGATTCCCAGCAGAGGCATATACCAGTTTCGCTTAAAAATAGAGTTACCGATGTCAGATAATTTTCATCAGAAATTCATTTATCTCTTATTCTTATATTTCCAGATAAGGATAACAATTTTATTTCAGAGAATTCCAATAATGAGAGCGTTATCATTGGTTCATCATTGGCAGGAAGTCTTACTTTCATAATAGTTATCATCATCTACTGCAAAAAGAGGTAAAATGGGAAAATTTCACTTGGCATTGGATGAGAGCTTGGGAAGTCTTCAGAATCATTTGATGATTTGATAACTTTATGGTTTCTATAAAAGAAATTTCTCCCGTGTTTGTGGAAATATAAATGTTTCTAGAATTTTTGAATACATGATATGGCGATTCAAATGTCATGTGAAATGGTTTGTATCGTTTTGACTGTATATCTACGTAGCTCAGTAGATAAGTATCGGGGTACTGGCATGCAGATCCCGAGTTCAAATCCGCCCCAGTAGATAAGTATCGAGGTACTGGCACGCAGATCCCGAGTTCACATCCGCCAAACCGCCGCGGTGGCCGAGAGGTTAGAGCGTTCGTCCCGCATACTGAAGGCCGGGATTCGAATCCCGGCCGCGACAGACCTAAGTCGTTAAAATAGGTGGTGACAGTTCCATCGGCAAACGCTCGGCATCAGGTGTGAATGTCACGGGTCCTCGGAGATGACCTTAAAAACGGATGTACTGTGTCACAGTAGGTGTTGCACGCTAAAGAACTCTAACTCCTCAATGGCTATAAGCGTCAGGAATAGTCCTAAATTTGAAGCCCTTCACCGGTCTTGGTGACGTCTCCATATGAGTGAAAAATTCTCGAGCGAAACGTTCAGCAAGATACAATCAATCAATCAATCAATTAATCAAATCCACCAGCCTCTTTGTTTTTGTTAAAATAATTTTTTGAAACTCGTGGCTTTTTTCTCCAAATTGCTTTTTTTTTTTTACCATTTTGATATATGTACTTATTGCCTATCATCAAATTTTTCAAGACTACGGCATTTCTTGCTGATTTGATAAACGTTTTCAGAGTGTAATGAGGTAACTTGATGTTTCTTCTTCCGTTCCACTTGTCGGTTTATTTCCAATGATTTTAGTAAGAATATACCTTTCTTGTATTACAGCAGAAACAGAACCTTAATGACTCCAGATTCATTGATTCAAAAAGGTTATTCTAACACATATTTCATATCAAAGATGTTTAAAGTAAATGAATATAATTGAAAAAGTTTAAATTTTTCTAGAAATTTGCTAAACTATACACACAGGCGGATTACAAGTCAGTACGATACCATTGAATAGATTTCCTCAACTCAGTCCATCTTCCAGTAACGCAGCTGATAATGGTGATCCAGAATCAACATTTCACGGCGGGAAGTTTGAACCGTTAGAACCTCAAATGTGTTGTCAGCAAAATGATGTTACCGATAATTCCTTAAATTCAAAAGAGACTAGTCATGTTAAGCTGTCGTCTTCAGAAAGTGTGTACAGTCATATGAACATGGAAGTCGATCATTACCACAAAATAGATATGGCATTCGAGAATAGTCGGGAAATTGATGAAGACCTCTACTCTCCACACAGTTCAAACAGTTGTTGCAATAATACAGACTCGGGGTGTTCGTCGAAAAACAACGAGAATGGATCTTTATCATCCGTAAAGCAGTGCAGCGAAACTCTAAACAAAAATTCACAAACAGCAGATATATTTGAAACCCATGACATCCGAGAAACAGGAAATTTTAAAACTGGTATGACGAAGAAAAATGGAATTTCATCAGTAAAGATGAAGATAGAAGGAATGCACTTAAAAGAATTGTCAAGAAAACTGCGTAACTTTAAACAGTACCCTGAAGATATCGAATTCAATGATTTGGTGTAGTTTAAAGTTGCATTCATATGCAAAGAACCCCATACAAACAGAAAAATACTAAAAAACAGATGAACCTCCTCCGGACTAATACTGAGGTGCTGATGAACATCATACAGAAAATACTGAGATATCGAGATATTGACGAACATTCTAGAAAGAAATACTGAGATACCGTCTTTTTTCCTTCCACGGAGATTGCAGACATAAAAAAAATAAGATATTGAAAGATTCCTAGTTAGAATTTTGAATTAGCAATGACAAAATTTCACATTTTAAAATAGTTTGATTTATATTGGATCATTGCATTAAGCGCTGCTTTCGTATGTATGCAGCTAAGGACACCTGGCGGACTGGATTTATGGGTTATGAGTTTGTGAATATACTACAAAGTTTTACATTTCTCTGTATATTTCCTATTTATCTACATCGCAAACATATTGTTTTTCTTTTATTTCACAATAACACTAATAATATTTTATTCCCCGACACGTCACTGCGAATCAAAGATGAAGCAAAGCACAAACTTGCAAAGCAAAATTCCTATTTAATTGCCAGTCCTAAGGTGCCGGGGTGCAATGATGATGTCAAGATAGCGGCTTCCACAGTTCAAAAGGACGGTGTTGTATCAGTTCAGTTTTACTTTTACCGATCGTTTTGGATCAGTGGTCAAATCGTTCGCATCGTGAAGAAAGTCAGTGATTAATCTCTTGTATTCACCAAAGGTGACTTTAGAAGTGAGAGTCATGGGTCTTTTAAATCATACTTTACAAACCGGGGTATCATGTTTCGCTTGGCGTTGACAAAATAAAATCAACCAATGCTAGCTTTCTGGGCACCATGCCTAGGTCTAAATTTGTGATACTTCATTTGCAGCTGATGGCATCCCAATTCTAGGGAAAAAATACAAAGAAACAAACATTTAAAAAGCATATTTCTTTCATTTGTAAACTAACAGGAAACAGATGTGCAGATATATTTTCACATCACGCTTGTGCTATTAGTGTATATTTTTAAATTGCACTGCTTGACATTCTTACGTTTCCTGAAAATTGTTTATCCTTTCCAGTTTTTATTCATAGCACAACAATACAAAAATAAGTCTGGAAATAAAGTTCACAGTTACAGAAATGATGAACTTTGTCATATTATGCTTGTAGGTTAACGTACATAAATTACATAAAGCAGATGATATGATTCTTCAAATCATTCAAACACTCGACATGACATCATGAATTTTGATAAACGCTTCAAATATCCACTCCACTAATTAATTGGAATCTCATAACTTGTGGTTGAACCTCCACCTGTCACGATCTAGCTCATGGTAACTATATACTCTCATAGTATCCAATGAATAACCATCTAACATATTTGGGATGACAAAGAACTGTTGCGTTGGATTACCGAGGTTGCAAGTGAACAGTTATCATTAAAACTTCTTTCCCCACTAGTAAACGGCTGTCGATTAACGTTATTCTAGATGACATTGGTTGTGTAGTAAATAGGGCTATACGGACCGTGGATTTCGGACTGGGTAGCTCAGTGGTTAGAGCACCTAACTAGTAATGCAGGGGTCCCGGGTTGGATTCCCGATCAAGCCAAAAAATTTCTACTCTTTCCTTTATATACTACAGTTGTCTCGCTTATTGGTTTTATGAAATGCGAAGATAACGAACAGTGATCAATCTCATTACTCCTATAAGCAATATAATATAGAGAGTTAGGCTAACACGGACCCCTGGATATATCTAAAGTTCTCGTTTCATTTATGAGTGAACATCTCTATCTTAATGTTATTGTCATTCTTGCCTGTCGATAGCTCTAGACTAAACGTTTCCCTCTTGCTAACGAACAGCTCAGATTAAACTTCTTATCCTGATTACTAGTGAACAGGTCAAGATTAACTTGTAATATCGCTTGCTTGTGAACAACTCTAGATACATGTATATGTAATATGTGTTAGATGCTTTTAAATGAATACTGACTTTTAAATGAGACCTTATCTTTATTTGTAATTATGGGCCAGATGTTTGTTCAAAAAATCAACAAGCAATTGTCACCAGACCTGTGCCATACATTTGTTACTTTTAACGCAAAATTATCATATATTGTTATAGATTTTGATTACAATCGTATTATGGTTGAAACACATGTACTGCATGTACGGAGTCCAGCCAAAATAACTCAAGGAATCGAACAGTTTTAAATAATTTAGTCATAAATTCATAATGGTGTACTCTTCCGTCCCTTTTTCTTGGAGTAAATGTGAGCTTGTATTGCTAGTAAAGAATACCTAACTCAGTAGTGAATAGTGATTATGGACAATATATCTACAATTTAAAGTGAAAGTGAAAACGGTTAAGATCTTGTTTTAATTCTTAATTCCGGTCAACCTGTAACACACTGAACGAACAGAAATAGTCATTATTTTTTAACAGTGCATCAAAAATGACATGCGTTAAAGACTTGTCTTGTCTAAAATTTCAGCCCTACCACAACATTCCTGTACTTTTAGCAGTGGCGTAACCTGAGTTAATTAATGGGTACACCTATTGTAAGGTGAAGTGTCTAATAGAGAAAACATGCCGTAACGACAACGGCTTAGACCCGGAAAGGTGTAACACTAACAAGATATCACTACCAATAGGGAGACTAATGTACCGCAGATACTGCAGACACTTATTTTTCACCTATGTTTGTAGCATTTAATAGGGTTTTTTATGTGTACGCCCGGGCGTTTTGACGTAATCGTAGCTACGCGCCTGCTTTTAGTGACGGTAACGAACACTGATCAATCTTATCAATCCCATTAAGAATACGACATTACAATAAAGGCAAACAGGGAAATCAGACAAGGCTGTCCGATTTCAGCTATTCTATACCCCATTCTTGTCGAAATTCTGTCAAATAAAATTAAAACGAACAACTCAATCCGCGGCTTTACATCTAAAAACCTAGAGAATGAAATTTTAAAAAATCCAACATGCGGACGACATGACAATAGCATTAAGTGATACCGAGTCCCTGAAACAAGCGATTAAAACTCTTAACAGTTTCTGTGAATAAGCAGGTTTAAAAATAAACTTCACCAAATCAGAATACATTTTACTTGGAAACCTTAAAAACCAGTTTGAAACAGTAGAAGGAATTAAAGTAACTTAGAAAGCCGTAAAGTCTTTAGGCATTTATATAGGACAAGACGAAATGAATGTTACAGTAAAAACTGGATGAAAATATATCGCGAAATTGAAATGTTATTTGAATCATGGAAAAGAAGAGCTTTATCTTTATTATAAAACTTGTTTATGTTGCAAGCATCTTAGAATTACCAAATACTAAGTTTATAAAAGACATGAATGCCTGTCATTTAACTTTTTTGGAATAAAACATAGAATTAAAAGGAACACATTGAAAGGAGATATAAAGATGGTGTTATAGGTAAGTTGATCTAGAGTCTAAACTGAAAGCATTTTAAAAAAGCAATGTGGATTCCACGCGTTCTTACAAGTAAACATATCATTAAAAATATATAGAGAGTTTCTGCAAAGTATTGACATTATTTAGTTAGTTAACACTTCTGTGTGAGTATAGGCCAATCCGAAAACATGAGTTATCTTTCCTTGATCCGGGACGTAGTGCGCTTGCGTAACAGTAGTTTAAGACTTTCGGGTAGTATATTCGAGAAGAGTCATTATCAACAGTGCAGAAGGCCGCAAAGATATTGCTGTATAATTTTACAGTAATCACGCCAACAAATATTTTAACATTGATAAAAAAAAATCCCAATGCATAGGTTTACTTCATGCACGTGAAAATAACCAACTTTGCATGTAAAGATAATAGAAAATCAATGTTGTAAGTAGATGAGGACTCCCCCCCCCCCTGATAGAATGTTCTATCGTTAAAGTGAAGGGCCTGTCCCGAGACGCTGTTAGATTATTCTAACTACCCCCCCCCCCTATTTTCCAAGATTGTACGTGTTTTATGACTGAAATTATAATACATGTATATAATATATTGCATACATTTCCTCAAAATCTTTACCTGTGTTTTAATACAGTCAGATTTATAATAGAATATCAGAAGTTACTTGTTCAATATCAATGTAGTACATTCATCAATAAATATGTCGGACTGACACCTCTGGATTTTGAAAATGTCCATCTCTTCGATTGGCGAGTAAAATTTATCCCAACCTGTACTTGTAAGTGAGAGGCCACTGAGAGATTTCTAGCTGTCTGTCCACAAACTTTATACAGTTTCAAATACAAGTATAACCATAAAGAAATTCGTCGTCACAAACCATCTTTAAAATGACTTTTTCACATGCAATGTTTTGAAAATAAAATAACTTATAATTGAAAGCCCTGAATTTATAGTCGGCTAGAGTGTGTACCTGTAAATTCAGCCATTTTGGGTAAATTATTTGGAGTTTTACTCAAATTATTATGTAAATTTGTGGCGAAAAGGGGGATCTAAATCTGTCATTGCAATTTCTGTTATGACACGATACGTGCCTATACATAATCAAGTACATTTCAAGGGGGCTAAAACGAGTAAAAGAGGGAAGATACAGAGACGTCAAAAGCATTCTATTGGGGGTTAAACTTACCTTTCCCCAGAGAGTACATCTCAGAATGTGGCAGCCCCCCCCCCCCTCCGGATCACACAGATCTATGAAAAATAATCTATATCAATCGAGCAATATTGATCAAAATTAATTTTAAAAAAATAATTTAATTAACTATTTTTCTGCATTTACAACATATCATTTGATATTAACAATTCCAGGTTATGCAGCAGTGTACAAATGATTTGCACACAGAATGAACACGTCCAGGTACTTTGGAGAAAATTACCCAAACATTGTAGTCTGGTTTATTTTTGGAAGAGTCGATTGGTAGTTGAGGAATAATTTTAGCCCTGATAAAACAATGAGAGCGTTGATTTCCTAATTTAATTGATTTTTTACTATTTTAAAAGTGGGGGGGGGGGTTATGCAAGATCTTTGCACGTGTCGATCCTTGTGAGATACCATCATCTCTTGAGAATCAGAAGTTCTGTTCTGATTTCATACAAAATAATTATGCCAGTCGTAAGTAAGCAAATGAATGTCTGCGTGATTTCCAATTTAATTTTTAACCCAACCCAACCCCCCAACCCCCAATCACACCCGATTCGATCAAGAAATTCGTTTTTGTTTCCATTAACATTTTCTTACTATCTCGTACAAATGATTTCAACTGTTTTCAATTTTGAACAGCACCCATACTAATATAACTCTTATAATGTATGCGAAGTATGAGTGTGTTACTACCCAGAAGTTGTCATATTCACACTAAATGTAAGAATATAAAGAGAGATAACTCACGTTTCGGAAAGGCCTATAAGATGATAC
This sequence comes from Ostrea edulis, assembly GCF_947568905.1. Classification (NCBI taxonomy): domain Eukaryota; kingdom Metazoa; phylum Mollusca; class Bivalvia; order Ostreida; family Ostreidae; genus Ostrea; species Ostrea edulis. The sequence continues at coordinate 66,163,452 of NC_079172.1, read as the reverse complement.
AACATATCTTTAAAAAGTTTGAATTCATGTATGAATTTTCTAATATTCCCTATATCAAAGCACAAAATAAAACCAAAACTTTGTTTTTAAAGCAAAAAGCGAAAACGTTTTACTCAACTTTGATAAAACATAAATTTCAAAAGCCCACATTTTTGGATAGACATGGTCCAGTAGTATATAAGAGCCTGCAGTAGGGAAATCAATCAGTGTGATGGGAACAGCTCCAGAAGGGAAATCAATCAGTCTGATGGGAACAGCTCCATAAGGGAAATCAATCAATCTGATGGGAACAGCTCCAGAAGGTAAATCAATCAGTCTGATGGGAACAGCTCCAGAAGGGAACTCAATCAGTCTGATGGGAACAGCTCCAGAAGCGCGTAGAGGAGAGAGTAGGTAGGCAAAAAATAAAAATAAGTAATAGGCTAGGGTAAAAAAAAAGAGCATTAGTGGAAATAGCTTAAGGAATTGCAGTGGGGTACTGGGTGCAATTATCCTGAATAAGGGTTAGGCACCCTGTACTATCACTAAGAAATAGGAATTTAGCTCAGAAACGCGGTGCAAGTAGCCCAGCCAGCGAACTGCCCTCTGTATATGATTAGAAACCCGAGATAAGTAACTCGGTACCAATCAACGCTCGGAGAGAGAAATAGAAACATTTATGTTAATGATCAATCAATCGCTCAAGTAGAGTAAAAGGAAAATTATAAATATATGACCCCATCTCTTGTCAAGAACCCGGTAACGCGTTACACTATTTATATAAAGAATTGTTACTCACTATACCATCACAATATTCTTCCGGTTGGCTGCACATGTATGTACGACTGCCTTATTTTCCTTAATAAGTCATGCAGCATTACATAAACTATTAGGTCCTCCGTGGCCGAGTGGTTAGAGCATTGTGCTCAAAATCACACAACCTCTCACCTCTGTCGGCGCGGTTTCGAATGAGAAAGTGAGAAAGTTTCCCAGGTTACTTTTGGAAGGTCGGTGGTCTCTTCCCAGGTAAATTGTAACTGGGTTCTCTCTTCCATCAATAAAAACAGGGCGCCACCATATAACTGAAAAATTATTGAGTGTGGCAGAAAACATAAAAAACAAACACAAACATAAATTATAAAATATTTTATATAGTTTTGGATAATACATGTGCCTAATCCAGGAGGACCCTATCACCCCTGGTGAGAACTATAAAACGATGGGTTCTGAGGAGACCCTGATTATAGCATGATAAATGTAATTTGAAAAAAATATTTTTACTTTCAAAAAATAGAAAAAAAGGCAAACATGGACTCCTGGACATACCAGAGGTGGGATCTGGTGTCTGGGAGGAGTAATCATCCCCTGTTCACTGGTCATACCCACCGTGGAAGTATATGTGATGAAAAGGTATAAAGGTTATGGATTATACCAAACTTTTGTGTGATAATTCCTAGCTATACATCGAGGTATTTGATGAGGAAATTTATACAAAATGAATATTCATCAAACATTGTACATGTCACTTCAAATGATACACAATAAATATTAATGAACATTTTACGTGTCACTTTAAATTAAAAAAAGAGGCTGAACCAGTCTGAATCACATTTCCTGTTTGTGAAAGTAAATAAATAATAAATCAACATTCGGAAATATTTCATTTTTCAGGAGAGCTTATGATACTTGCTTTGGTAATGTAATTTTTATGTTGTGTATAATAATGCGTTGTACGTACAATTTGGTGTGGCTGTTGAATGGTTTACTTGTGATATCAGATGCTCAGACACAGATTCCTGGAGACTGCTCACAGTATGTTAACATTCTATTATATGTTACTACCTTTATGGTTGTATACATTCTGTTTTTGAAGATATTCATTGCTTTATAAAAATGTTCCTCCAAACAGTAAAGGCGACCCTCTACAATGTTGTCGAAATTACAAAAGACGTGTTGACGCATGTGAAGGTAATTATCAAAATATTATCTGAGAATTCTGAACTGTTTGGACTGTTTCCAATCATGGTAGTATATACATAATGTAAGTAATATCTTCTGACAGAATGTTGGCCAGGCACCTTTGGCATAGATTGTAAGGAGGACTGTCCTGATGGGTTCTATGGACGTTTATATGCAGAAGTCTGTGATTGTTCTTCGTGTGACAAGGTCTCTGGGTGTCAGCCGAATTCAACTCAGATTGGTAAGAAAAACAGTTCTGAGTATTTTTCAGTACCATTACTCTCGATTCGCACACGTTTGAAATTCACATTGAAAATTTCATAATTCTAACCAATAAGCTTTACAAATCCACTTTTATCTTAAACCAAGGTTAGATAATGCCCCTAGAAAGAATCTTCATCCCATGTTGATTGGGCAAACCCGCTTTGAGCCCTCTACATCTTTGACAGATTTTAATTGATCACATAAAACTACCAAGATTTAATATAGATACGTGTACCTATGTCAATCAGATTTAAAACTCATGGATTTCAGATGCTAAGGATATCAATCGGATTACAGAAACAACAAAACAAGAAAATTCCTATAATAGGGCTGTGATTATTGCTTCATTACTGACAGGAAGTCTGACTTTCATAATAATAGTTATCGTCATCTACCGCAAACAGAGGTAAAATATAAATACTTCATGAGGCATTGGATGAGAACTTCTGAATCATTTGATAAAATACGTTAATTTTGTGGTTTCTGAAAAGAAGTTTATTTTTTGTTTGCGGAAATATCAATGATTTCTATACTTTTTGATAGCATATAAAATATCATGAAGACTATCTTGTGATGCTAATCATGTTTTCCGAAGAATCCACAAGTATTTCTATATTGTTTAAAACGCCATTCATTAAATTCTTTTAAAGATGCTTCCTTTTTCTTTTGACTTGTCGGTTTTTCCTATCATTAAGATTAACAATAGTCTTTTCTTATATTACAGCAGAAACAGAATCTTAATAAGTCCAGACTCATCAATTAATGAAGGTGATACTAACTTTTATTCCGTATCAAAGATTTTTAAAGAAGATATATACGATAGAATGAAGTTTCTGTTTTTCTAGAAAATTCATTAAACTATACATTCAGGCGGTGTACCAGACAGAACGACACCATTTGATGAATTTCCTCAACTCAGTCCATCCTCCAGTAATGCAACTGACGGTGGTGGTCCAGCATCAACATTTCACGGCGGGAATTTTGAACTGTCAGACCCTCAGATGTGTTGGCAGGAAAACGATTTTGCTGATAATTTAATGAATTCAAAAGATAATAGCCATGCTAAATTGTCGACTCTAGACAGTGACTACAGTCATCTCAACATGGATATGGGCGATTACAACAGATTAAGTCTGACAATCAAAAACAGTCAGGAAACTGATGAGGACTATTACTCTGCACAGACTTCTAACAGTTGTTGGAATAATACAGAATGGGGGTGTTCATCGAGAAACAATGAGAATGGATGTTTATTAACAGAAAAGGAGTGCAGCAGCGCTCTAAACAAATATTCACAAAGAGAAGATATGTTCGAAACCCCAAGTATTCCAGAACAGGGAAATTTTAAAATCAGTATGACGAAGAAAGATGGAATTTCATCAGTAAAGGGGAAGATAAATCCAATGTACTTGGAAGAATTGTCAAGAAAACTAAATGGCTTTAAACCGAAAGCTCAAGATATTGAATTCAATTATTCAGTTTAGTGTAAAGTTGCATTCACGCGTGAAGAACCTTATACAAAAAGAAAAATACTGAGATTCAAATTAGATGGTCGTTATAACGATATAATTGATCAATACAACCTATCGTTGAGTCAAGTGCTGACTGACATGCTTCATACCGATTGTAAGGCCGTTCTTGGCACACTGATTTTGACTACGGATAAATCCGTTTACGGGTTCAGGATATGGGGTGTGACCGATCGAAAGGGGATGCTTACTCCTCCTAGGCAACTGATCCCACCTATGGTGTGTCCAGGAGTCCGTGTTTGCCCAATCTCTATTTTGTATTGCTTATATGACTTATGATATTAATCACTGTCCGTTATCTTCACATTTCATTCAGGAGAACCTCAAACATAGAAATACCGGATTACAGAAAAACCTCATACAGAGAAACACTGACATAAGTCTTGTTTCCTTTCGAAGAGGTTGATGGCATCAATAGATAAATATTAAAGATTCACTTTGTTTTACAAACTTTATAACATAGAATTTTGAATTAGCACTAACAGGATTGTGCTTTTTAAAATCATATAATCTATATAGGGTTTTCCCATAAAACATTGTTTTAGTATGTATACAGCATACCACATCTAAATCAGTGGATTTCTGGGTTATGACTTCGAGGATATATTAAATATTTAGATATTCCTCTGTATATTTCCCAATAATCTACACCACGAACCTTTTATTCCACAACAAAACCAAGTGTCTTTAGAAGTGGGAGTCGTGGTTCTTTCTGATGAGACCTTGCAAACTGAGGTCCCGTGTTCTGGTAGGCGTTGACACAATGAAACCACCTAATCGTAGCGCCCCGAGCACCACGCATAGGTCTCAAATTAAAGCACTTCATTTGCAGCTGGTGCCACATCCATACGAGTGGAAAACTTCAAAGGGAGGTAAGAACCAATTCAAAACATGCGAGCTTTTTTAATAATTGTACAAATAACATGAAAGAAGTTTGCAGATATATTTTCACAACACGTTTGTCTTAATCAATATATGTTTTTAATTTTCATACTTCATATTCTGACGTTCCATTAATAAAATAGTTTATCATTTACATTGCTTATCTAGAGCATAACAGGAAACAAATGTGTTCGTTAATAATTTGTACAGTCACGAAAATTGGACTTTGTGATATTACACATTTTAGATCAAATTACATAAAATACATATGATAAATGACACTCATTATGACATCTCATAAACACTACAAATATCTACTCAGTCATTGACATTTCCGAAAGTGTATTTGAACCGCCATCTGTTGTACGTTTTAGCTTGTAGTAACTAGAGATTCACATTGTACCCAATGATGATCCCCTGGGAATGCCGGTTAGAATAGGTCCTCGATACCTCTTGCGTGTCGTAAGAGGCGACAAAATGGGACGGTCCTTCGGATGAGACGGCAGTAACCGAAACGCCATGTCACAGGAGGTATGGCTCGATACCGATCCCTTCCTGCTCAAAGTCTTTAAGCGCCGAGCATAGGGCTAAATTTTGCAGTCCTTCACCCGCAATGGTCTGTATATTAATAAAAGAATCTCGAGTGGGACATTAAACAATATACAACCAACCAATCAATGAATATCCATCCAACATATTTAGGATGACAAAGAATCGTTCCGTTAGAATACCGAGCTTGCAAGTAAACAGTTATCATTCAAATTTGTTTCCCTTATTAGTAAACAGCTCTAGATTAAACTTTTTGTCTCGCTCACTAGTGAATGATTCTACTGTTTAAAGTAGTCGTCTTATTTACCACTGGAAACTTCAGTATTAAAGTTGTTGTTTCGCTTGCTCTAGATTAAACTTGTGGTTTTGCTTGCTAGTGAACAGTTTTAAAGTTAACTTTAGATTGTTTTACTACGGATTACTCCGTTCACTTGATCAAGATATGAAAGGTAAATATGATCAAACACAGACCACTGGATATACCAGATGTATACTACTCATGGTGAGTGTCACCAGTTGACCGGGAATCTGTACTCCTCCTACGCACCTTTGGTGTGTTCAGGTGGCCATATTTCCTCTTAATTATTGCACTCCTTATAGGAGTTATGAGATTGATTACTGTTCGCTCTCTCCGCCTTTTCATCAAACTTTCATTATGGTATATTTTCCTACGTTTTGGAACATCGTTAATAATGATCAAAGATTCTCTCTCTCTCTCTCTCTCTCTCTCTCTCTCTCTCTCTCTCTCTCTCTCTCTCTGTTCGTGTGTGTTGTAAACATTTGAAGATTTTCAATTTCGAAATTTTGTCTTTTATACATGTAACACTTGTTGCGCATTGGGGCACTTTCGAATTTTTCCACACATTTGAGATTCTGCTCCAAGCGTTTGGTGGAGGAGCAATCACTATCTATGTTTTTGTCTCATGTTTGATGCGGTCATAACATGAGCGGGGACCAAATTCATGACCCCCACGTTAAGAAGCGAGTGTCCTAACACTGAGTGACATCCACCGCTAAGGATGGAATTTAACTCATTTCAATATCGACATGTTATAATATACTTGAATTTTTATTACATGGATAGTTATCGTGTTTTTTTTACACTTGCACGTCAACTCAGAAAAAAATCAAGGACCTGCATTCATACCTTTGTCATTCATGTGCGTGCGTACGTCTGATTTCTTGTGAACATTACGAGAAGTTAGTAATTATTACCAAAATCAAACAGATTCCTTACAACATCACATCCATATATATTTTCAAAAATATTAACCCAGGCCTGTCCATCATTGAGAAATATCTTAGTCCTAGATGTAAGGAGAAGATAACGAACAATGATCACTCTCGTAATTCCTATAAGCAAATAAGCATCCCCTTTCGACCGATCGCTATATCTTGATCAGGTAAACGGAATTATCCGTTGTCAAAATCAGTGTGCCAAGAATGCCCTAACAATCGGTATGAAACACATCAGACAGCATTGACTCAATGGTAGATTGTATTGACGAACTACATCGTTATTACGACCATAGAATTTGCGAAATACTGACTTTAAACAAGGTTGTGAAACTCCAGCACCATCAACTTGTTTGTCAGTAGCGTGCCTCAATTTAAAAACCGATCATACTCAGAACAAGCTATTGCGTTTGGAATCAGTTGAGAGATATAAACACCATTAGCAGCTGATAATGGAATATTGCTACATAAATATGGGAAGTTGACGATGGAGAAGCTGAAATCATCCCGTATGTCATAAAGTTGAGTTGTTAGTTTGACGTTAATATCTACTTTCAATAAAATATTAAGTATGAAGAGTAAATGGACGACTCTTTGGTGTCTTTTATTTCGAGTTCACAGGGATATGTCGAATCGACATATATGAATGAAAAGTATTATTGTTAACTCATGTAATTCATATGATAAGGATATCAATCGGATAACAGAAACAGCAAAACAAGAAAATTCCTATATTAGAGGCGTGATTATTGCTTCAACGCTGACAGGAAGTCTGACTTTCATAATAATAGTTATCGTAATCTACCGCAAACAGAGGTAAATATATATACTACATGTTACATAGGATGAGCACTTCTGAATTATTTGATAAAATACGTTAATTTTGTGGTTTCTGAAAAGAAGAATACATTTTGTTTGCGGAAATATCAATGATTTCTATACTTTTGATAGCATGTAAAATATCATGAAGACTATCTTGAGATGTTAATCATGCTTTATGAATAATTCACAAGTATTTCAATATTGTTTAAAACGTCCATCATTAAATTCTTTTAAAGATGCTTCCCTTTTCTTTCGAATTGTCGGTTATCATTAATATTAACAATAGTCTTTTCTTATATTACAACAGAAACAGAATCTTAATAAGGTAAGACTCATCGATTCATATAGATGATACTAACTTATATTCCGTATCAAAGATTTTTAAAGAAGATATATACAATAGAATGAAGTTTCTGTTTTTCTAGAAAATTCATTAAACTATACATTTAGGGGGTGTACTAGTCAGAACAACACCATTGGGTGGATTTCCTCAACTCAGTCTATCTTCCAGTAATGCAGCTGGCGGTGGTGGTCCATCATTAACATTTCACGGCGAGTATTTTGAACTGTTAGACTCTCAGATGTGTTGGCAGGAAAACGATTTTGCTGAAAATTCTATGAATTTAAACGATAATAGCCATGTTAAGCTGTCGACTCTAGACAATGTGTACAATCATCTCAACATGGATGTGGGCGATTACAACATATTAGGTCTGACAATCTGATGCACCGCATCCTACCAAATTAACAGATCCAAAACTGGAAAACTCTTATTAGATTTCGTGAAATAAAGAATTATTCAAACCCTAACAAGATTGATTGTATCTTGCTTAACGTCTCTCTGGAGAATTTTTCACTCATATGTAGACGTCACCAAGACCGGTGAAGGGCTTCAAATTTAGGCCTTTGCTCGGCACTTACGGCCTTTGAGCAGTGTGGGTTTTTTTTTTACCGTGCCACATCTACTGTGACACGGGACATCCGCTTTTAAAGTCATCTTCGAGGACCCGTGACATTCACACCTGATGCCGAGCATTTGGGGATGGAACTGTCACTACCTGTTTGAACGACTTCGGTCTGTCGCAGCCGGGATACGAACCCCGGCCTTCCGCATGCAGGGCGAACGCTCTAACCAGTACGCCACCGCGTGTGTTTCCTTTCATTTTTCTTATGACATGCATTTTTTATATGTACTGAGCTGTGTATGGCCAAGACCACACTGAAAAACCTTCCCGATTAAAACATATCGAAGTGCTAACGCATGCGCAGTAGTTCCCAACATCATCAGGCGTACTTATTCTGTTACTTCAATATATTTCTGTTATAAATAAACGTTCAATCTATTTTTAATGCAAATGTTTTCAAGCATATAAGCTAATTTTCTAAACCAATTCAGCTTCATTGATAATAATTCTTTATGCTTTGGAAGATAAACAATGAGTCGTAATGCTTTGAAAGTTTATTTCATAATTGATTAAACAAGTGCTAGCAGGATGTCCTCATTTAAACTCTTCCCATTCTCCGTATCCAAGCTGAAATAAAAAGGAACGATGTGATGTAAATTATTACGATCTCGACATGTTATAGAGTACTTGTAATTTCTATAAGACGGTTAGCTGTGGTGTTTATTTGTTTGTTACGTTTCAGTTTCTCCTCCACATCAACACAAAAAACATCTGAAAGGTGAAGATAACGAACAGTGATCAATCTCATAGCTCCCACAATAAATACAAAATAGACGTCAATACGTGCAGGCACTATTCTTCCCAAAGGCCTTCCACTTGATACATACAATTATATATAAAAAGTATCAAAAACACGAGCTCAAGGTTATGTAACAAGCTTCAGTCTATATCACTTAAAATAATTGAATATCAGTAATAAACAATCAAAAACTTTATTATTCCAGATTGCGATTAAAAGACAAATGAATAGAATTTTTATAAGTAAAACATGCTTAAATAGTGGTACGGCAGCTGATAATGTATTTCTCAACATTATTGTTAACACAATGTTGAGACTGGGAGAGCCTTATGTATTGGGGTAGTTTGTTCCACAGGTTTACACCTGAGTATTGTAAAGAGGTCTTGAATAATTGGACTTAATAGGACTTATCACGACATACCTACACAATGAATCTGTTCTAACACAGTCATAAGACTTATCCAGATATACCTACACAATAAATCTGTTCTAACACGGCCATAGGACTTATCACAACAATCCTACACAATAGTTATGTTCCAATACTTTTAAAATATTTATACTCGTTCTTCATTTGCTATGTAAGAGTTGTAATTTTGACAGATTGTCCTAGAGATATTCCTTCTACACATTCAGGCTCCATTAAGACAATGACATGGAAGTAAAAGACCATACCTTTCCTGTAAGACTTCATGAAAGATGAAGATAACGAACAGTGATTAATCTCATCTTTTGCAGTAAAGTTTTCTTACATAGTGATTTGGGGAAGTCTTGTTACGTTTCGACACAATACTAATGAGTATCCCCTTGTATAAAAAGAAAATATTCACTTTGTAAATGTAAAAACGAAAAAAAAATACGAAAAAAATACGATCAAAGATGTACTTGTCATTTGTTTTCTCCTTTCTCCTTCGTATTGTGATGATTAATATTTATAGTAAATTAAGTCCATGTCTTCCAAACGGAAGCGATTTATGATAGAATAGTCCAAAGATCTGCTCGCCAATTTTGGATAGACATGGTCCAGTGGTATATAGGAGCCTGCAGTAGGCAAATCAATCAGTCTTTGTTCCAGCTCCAGAAGCGAGTAGAGAAAGGAGTAGGTAGGCAAAAAATAGAAATCAGCAATAGGTTAGGGTGAAAACAAATAAACATTTGTGGAAATAGCTTTAGGAATTGCAGTGGGATACTGGGTGCAATTATCCTAAATAAGGATTAGGCACCCTGTACTATCACTAAGAAATAGAAACTTAGCTCAGAAACGCGGTGCAAAGAGCCCAGCCAGCGAACTGCCCTCTGTATATGATTAGAAACCCGAGATAAGTAACTCTGTACCAGTCAACGCTCAGACAGAGAAATAGAAACATTTATATTAATGATCAATCAATAGCTTAAGTAGAGTAAGAGGAAAATTATAAAATTTAATATATGACCCGATTTCTTGTCAAGAACCCGGTAACGCGTTAGAGTATTTATATAAAGATTTGTTACTCGCTTTACCATCAGCATATTCTTCCGGTTGAGTACACATATATGTACGACTGCCTAAATTTCCTAAATAATATATGCAGCATTACATTAACCATAAAATGTTTTATATATTCTTGGATAATACATGTGCCTAATCCAGGAGGACCCTATCACCCCTGTTGAGGACTAACAACAGGGGTTGCTGAGGAAACTTTACCCTGATTATAGTATGATAAATGGAATTTGGAAAATAATATTTATACTATCAAAAAATAGAAAGAAAGTCAAACATGGACTCCTGGACGCTGTTTCATCAACAAGTGTAAATTTTCAACTAACTAAGTCTTACACCGACTACGTAAATCTAGTTACGTATAATCTTAGTTTAGCGCAAACCGCGTTTCACGAAACGACGTAAATACATGCGTACATTACTACTCGACTAAATTTTCAACTAAGCTTACGTGCTTAGTTACCACGTCATGAGCATGCGTACATCATACTTTCTTTTTTTCACTTGTCGTCTCGACCAAAATAATGAATAAAAAGAACGCAAAGAAAATGCACAAGCGGAATTGCTTGGAGACAGAGGTGGCCATGTTGGCAGAGGCAGTTAAATTTTCCTATACCATACTATTTGGGCATTGCATACTAAATCAAACATATCACTCCATAAACAAAATTTGTTTTTATCTAGGCCTATATAGGCCTATGTACATGTATATATATTCTGCATCTCTTCTTCTACAAAAAGTAGTTGTTTTATGATTTCAAAGGTTATTATATTTTAAGTGCATGTAGGTCTACACGATACATCTACATTGTATATAGATATTAACTATACATTTATACTTTAATTGGATAATTAATGTAGACTCATAGGCCCAAATGTGTTTGAACAAATTGAATATGTATGCATATTTTACAGTTTGCAATTATATACAGGCACGTACCATCGTTTTGCAAAGTGACTGGGGGGGTGCAGCTGGGACATAAATTAGATGTTGGCTTTTCAAATAATCTTTTGTCCTATCTGCAAAATCCTTATTCGGAGGTGGGGTGTAGTGGGTGGTGTTGGAATCTTTTGCAGTGATTTCCACATTCTTTCTCTCTCTCAGGTTTCATTTTCTTCAATCGTGGGGGTGCTAGAGTCTTCTACCATGAGTGCCTCAAAACATTTTCCTACAAACATCATGTGTGTGGGGGGTGGGGGTGGGTGTTAGACTTCTGCTATTAATGCTCAGTGATCATACCTCACTAAATAGTTTTTATTCATAAATACCTCTCATTCACTTACTGTACAAAATTTTAAAAAATCGTATTGTTAAAAAAAAGTGGAGTAGCAACGCAGGGTGCCCCCCTCCCATTCACTCCGATTCGTACCTGATGTACATGTACATGTAGATATTTTTCTTTATTTGATAACATAAAATCTATATCTGCACGGATTATCCTGCACATCACTTATCACCGAAATTTGTCAAGTATCAAACTGTTACGAAGACCTTTTTTTTTTTTAATTTGGAAGAATTTTATTATCATAATATAGTTATATGATGTATCTGTTAAGACGGGATATTCTTTTCAAGATTTAAGATATACAATGAAAAATAGTCGATCTTAAAGTCACTGTTCATGAAATATACACTACACTCCCGTAAATCCACCCACCATACGACAGAGATCGAATTGAATCGGGTTCGCTAGTCATTTGTTCCAAGTTAGTCAGAGCGGAAGTTTTGAAGAGATTTATAAATAGCCTACATATAATACAACAAAGTGAATGTTCCCTTTACGGTGGACTACTTTGCAAAGGGATTTAGGAATGACATTGTACATTCCTCATTCATGTACAGATAGATACGTGTGAGAAATAATCATACAGCAAAGACAAGCCATAAATTTACTAGTTTTCAAAGGGAAGAAACCCTTATAGCCTTACATATTTATCGTTGTAAACGTCTAAAAGCATCCTGTCTAGAAAAAAATGATCACGACGCAAAGCTCGTCGGTAAAAATTCCATATATATTTACAAACAGCTAACAGTCGGCCATGAGTTTTGCTTCCGTAGGTACTTACGTAAGGGTTCGACCTGACGTAGTGTTTCTACTAGTTAGTAGAAAACTTGCGTAAATTCTAATCTTACGCCATTTGATGAAACGGACTTACGTAAAGTATTTAGTCTAGTCAGAAAGTTACGCCAAACCAAGCTTATGCAACAAGTTACGATGTTTGATGAAACGGCGTCCTGGACATACTAGTGGTGGTATCTGGTGTCTGGGAGGAGTATACATCCCCTGTTGACTGGTCATACCAACTGTGGAACTCTATGTGTTGAAAAGGTATAAAGTTTATGAATTATAGCACACTTTCGTGTGATAATTCTTAGGTATATTTCAAGGTATTTGATGATGAAATATACGCAATGAATATTCATCAAACATTTTACGTGTCACTTCAAATGATACAAAAGGAATAGTCATGAAACATTTTACGTGTAACTTCAAATGATACACAATGAATAGTCATCAAACATTTTACGTGTCACTTCAAGTAATACACAATGAATATTCATCAACATTTTACGTGTCACTTCAAATGAGAAGGAAGCTGAACCAGTCTGAATCACATGTCCTTTTGTGAAAATAAATAAATAATAAATTAACGTTCGGAAATATTTCACTTTTCAGGAGAACTTATGATACTAGTATTGGTAATGTAATTTTTATATAGTGCATAATAATGCGTTGTACGTACAATTTGGTGTGGCTGTTGAATGGTTTATTTGTGATATCAGATGCTCAGACACAGATTACTGGAGTCTGCTCAAAGTATGTTAACATTTTATAGTATGTTTCTACATGTACCTTTAGGATTTTTATATACATAGTCTGACGTGTTTCATACCGATTGTTAAGCCGTTCTTGGCACACTGATTTTGACTGCGGATAACTCCGTTTACCTGATCAGAATATGGGGCTCACGGCGGGTGTGACCGGTCAACAGGGGATGCTTACTCCTCCTAGGCACCGGATCCCACCTCTGGTGTGTCCAGGGATCCGTGTTTGCCCAGCTATCTATTTTGTATTGCTTGTAGGAGTTATGAGATTGATCACTGTTCGTTATCTTCACCTTGCATGTATTCTGTTTTTAAATTCTCCATTCATTGCTTTATGAAAACTTTTCCTCCAAACAGTAAAGACGAACCTCTACAATGTTGTCGAAATTACAAAAGACGTGGAGATTCATGTGAAGGTAAATATCAAAATATCATCTGAGAATTCTGAACTTACTGAATTCGTTTTATTATGGTAATAGATGTATTACATAAGTAATGTCTTCTAACAGAATGTTGGCCAGGCACGTTTGGCATAGATTGTAAGGATGGCTGTCCTGACGGTTTCTATGGACGTTTTTGTATAAAAGTCTGTGATTGTTCCTCATGTGACAAGGTCTCTGGGTGTCAGCCGAATTCAACTCAGACTGGTCAGAAAAATATGTCATAGTAGTTTTCAGTGTCATTTCTCTCGATTTCCACACGTTTGAGTTTCACATTGAGAATTTCATAATTCTAACCAATAAGCTTTACAAATCCACTTTTATCTTAAACCAAGATTAGATAATGTCCCTAGAAAAAATATTCATCCCATGTTAATTAGACACACACGCTGTCAGCCCTCTTCATATTTGACAGATTCTATTTCATCATATAAACTACCTAGATTTAATATAAGTACCTATGTCAGAGAATTTTTATCAGATTTAAAACTCATGTATTTCATATGCTAAGGATATCAATCGGATTACAGAAACAACAAAACAAGAAAATTCCTATAATAGAGTTGTGATTAATGCTTCATCACTGGCAGGAAGTTTAACTTTCATAATAATAATAATCGTCATCTACCGCAAACAGAGGTAAAATATAAATACTTCATGTGGTATTGGATGAGGGCTGGGCGAATCTTCTGAATTATTTGATAAAATACGTTGATTTTGCGGTTTCTGAAAAGAAGTTTATTTTTTGTTTGCGGAAATATCAATGATTTCTATACTTTCTGAGAGCATGTAAAATATCATGAAGACTCTTGTGATGCTAATCATGTTTTCTGAATAATTCACTAATATTTCTATTTTGTTTAAAACGCCCATCATTAAATTCTTTTAAAGATGCTTCCTTTTTCTTTCGAATTGTCGGTTATCATTCATATTAACAGTATTCTTTCCTTATATTACAGCAGAAATAGAATCTTAATAAGTCCAGACTCATCGATTCATAAAGGTGAGGATCACTTATATTCCGTATCAAAGATTTTTAAAGAAGATATATACGATAGAATGAAGTAAATGTTTTTCTAGAAAACTCATTAAACTATACATTCAGGTGGTGTACTAGCCAGAACGACACCATTGGGTGGATTTTCTCAACTCAGTCCATCTTCCAGTAATGCAACTGATGGTGGTTGTCCAGCATTAACATTTGAAGGCGGGAAATTTGAACTGTTAGATCCTCAGATGTGTTGGCAGCAAAACAATTTTGCTCATTATTCAATAAATTCAAAAGATAATAGCCATGCTAAGCTGTCGACTCTAGACAGTGTGTACAATCATCTTAAGATAGATGTGGACGATTACAACATAATAAGTCTGACAATCAACAACAGTCAAGAGACTGATGAGGAATATTACTCTGCACAGACTTTTAGCAGTTGTTGCAAGAATACAGAATGGGGGTGTTCATTGAGAAACAAAGAGAATGGATGTTTATTGTCAGAAAAGGAGTGTAGCAGCACTCTAAACAAAACTTCACAAAGAGAAGATATACTTGAAACCCACAGTGTCCCGGAACCAGAAAATTTTAAAATCAGTGTGATGAAGAAAGATGGAATTTCATCAGTAAAGGGGAAGATAGATGCAATGCTTTTGGACGAATTGTCAAAAAAACTAAATAGCTTTAAACCAAAAGCTCAAGATATTCAATTCAATGATTCAGTTTAGTGTAAAATCGCATTGGTGCATGAAGAACATCATACAAAGAGACAAATAGGAGATTCAAATTAGATGGTCGTTATAACGATGTAGTTCGTCAAAACAACCTATCGTTGAGTCAAGTGCTGTCTGACGTGCTTCATACCGATTGTTAGGCCGTTTTTGGCACACTGATTTTGACTACGGATAACTCCGTTTACGTGTTCAGGATATCGGGCTCACGGCGGGTGTCACCATTCGAGAGGGGATGCTTCCTCCTCGTACGCACCTGATCCCACCTATGATGTGTCAAGGAGTCTGTCTTTGCCCAACTCTCTATTTTGTATTGCTTATATGACCTATGAGATTGTTCACTGTTCGTTATCTTCACCTTTCATTTAGGAGAACCTCAAACATACAAATACCGGATTACAGAAAAACCCCAAACAGAAAAACACTGACATAAATCTTGGTTCCTTCCGCAGAGGTCGATGGCATCAATAGATAAATATTAAATATTTCACTTTGTTTTACAAACTTTATAACATAGAGTTTTGTATTAGCACTAACAGGATTGCACTTTTTAAAATGATATAATTTATACAGGGTTATCCCATAAAACATTGTTTTAGTATGTATACAGCAAATCACACCTAAATCAGTGGATTTCTGGGTTATGAGTTCGTGTATATACTAAATATTTAGATATTCATCTGTATAGTTCCCAATAATCTACACCACGAACCTTTTATTCCACAACAAAACCAAGTGTCTTGTGACAGTTTTGGTTTAATTAACATTTAAATTGTTAATTCATTACCTATGTTTATGCTACTATACCTCCTTCAGATCATCATTTTTGTGTAAAGTCTGAATCTGATGTAAATTGTTCACTTTACTATTTTTCTCACATGTACTGTTTATACTGTTGAATTTGCCTCCATCTTGTCAATCATTCCAAAGTTAATTTGTTTCCTAACTTTTCATTGGTTTAAAGCTAGTGCCTTAAACTCACCAGAAATCGTTTTAGATTTTCACCCTGCAGTATTCAAAGTCTATTAGTTAGAGTCATTTTCATTGGTTAGAGTTAGTACATAAACAGTGACAGTGCAGTTTCAAGTCACTTTGCTAGGGGCTAAAAAACCCACAGGTTCGTGCTCTCTCTATTCTTCTCTTGGGTTAAATCCCCGACTGCTCGTGATGTCTTATTTTTTACCTGTTTAGGAAATAGTCTAAATTCTTTAAGATGTAATTTAGTCCCTGGATAGAGTCAGACTGGTTCAAGGTTGAATTAGATATCCCTTTACAACTTTACTTTATATAGCATTGTAGTTATTTTTTTATGTAGAAAAATTACTGAGCTTAGTGCCTTTTTGATACTTAGGAATTTACATACAGTTTTGCTGGTATAGCGAGCCACCATGTGCTTTAGGGTTTGTTAGGTGTTGTATGGAAGCCTATTCCCTTCTCCTTTGATAGTTTTTAGGCCATAATATTTTCATTTTCCCCTTATTAATTTTTGTTATTTAAATTCATTTTGGTTATTAATTACTCAGTTGTCAATTCATCTTCGTTTTCTGACTCATTTACCTTTCTATTTTGTTTACATTTTTGGAGATTATTTTGAAAACTTATATGTTATTTGTTGTCAATCAAATTATTCAGTATTATACTATAATAAATGATCTGTTAAAACTTTCAAACTCTCTTCTTATTCCAGGGTGTTGATCATAATCTAGGAATCTTATATCTGAACCTGGGTTGAACAAAAACAGGACCAGTCATTGTAAATTGACATTGTCAGTGGACTTAGTCTGTTCCTTAGTGTTAGGCCCTTCAGTACAGAGTTTAAGGGTACTTTGATAGTTTTTATGCTTTGGGCAGACTGAGTACACTTTGCGGCCGGAAACACACTGGTTCCCGTTACAGTCTTTAGAAGTGAGAGTCATGGTTCTTTCTGAAGAGACCTTGCAAACCAAGGTGCCGTGTTCTGGTAGGCGTTGACACAAGAAAACCACCCACTCTTAGCGCCCCGAGCGCCACACATACGTCTAAAATTAAGGTACTTCATTTGCAGCTGGTGACACCTGAATACGAGTGGAAAAACTTCAAAGGGACGTAAAAACCGATTCCAAGCATGCCGGTTTTTTTGTAATCATCGTGCAAATAACATGAAACAAATTTGCAGATATATTTTCACAACACGCTTGAATTAATTAATATATTTTTTTTAATTTTCATACTTCATATTTATCATTTACATTGCTTATTTAGAGCATAACAGGACACAAATTTGTTCGTTAATAATTTGTACAGTCACAAAAATTGGACTTTGTGATATTACACTTTTTAGGTCAAATTATATAAAATACATAAAACTGATGAAATGATTCTTCAAATCATTCAAAGACTCATTATGACATCTCATAAACACTACAAATATCTACTCAGTCATTGGCATCTCCGAAAGTGTATTTGAACCGCCATCTGTTGTACGTTTTAGCTGGTAGTAACTAGAGATTCACACTGTACTCTACAAATATCCCCTGGGAATTCCGGTTAGAATAGTTCCTCAGTACCTCTTGCGTGTTGTACATGTAAGAGGCGACAAAATGGGGGCGGTCCTTTGGATGAGAACGCAGTAACTGAGACTCCGTGTCACAGGAGGTGCGGTTCGATAGAGATCATTCCCTGCTCAAAGTCTTAATACGCCGAGCATAGGCCTAAATTTTGCAGTCCTTCACCTACAATGGTCTCTATATCAGTAAAACAATTTTGAGTGGGACATTAAACAATATACAACCTATCAATCAATGAATACCCATCTAATATATTTAGGATGACAAATAATCATTCCGTTAGAATACCGAGATTGCAAGTAAACAGTTATCATTCATATTGGTTTCCCTTATTAGTAAACAGCTCTAGATTAAACTTTTGTCTCGATAACTAGTGAATGATTCGTCGTCTCATTTACCACTGGAAACTTCAGTATTACAGTTGTTGTTTCGCTTGCCCTAGATTAAACTTGTGGTTTTGTTTGCTAGTGAACAGTTCTAAAGTTAATTTTAAATTATTTTACTACGGATTACTCCGTTGACCTGACCAAGACATGAAAGGTAAATATAACAAAAAATAGAGTTGGGCAAACACGGACCACTGGATATACCAGATGTATAATGCTATGGTGAGTGCCCGGTCGACAGGGGATGTGTACTCCTCCTAGGCACCTGATTCCAACTTTGGTGTGTCCAGGTGGCCATGATTGTTCTTAATTATTGTATTTCTTATAGGAGTTATGAGATTGATTACTGTTTGCTCTCTTCACCTTTTCATCAAACTTTCATTATGGTATATTTTCCTACGTTTTAGAACATCGTTAAAAATGATCAAGGATTCTCTCTCTCTCTCTCTCTCTCTCTCTCTCTCTCTCTCTCTCTGTTAGTGTGTTGTAAACATTTCAACATTTTCAAATTCGAAATTTTCTCTTTTATACTGTAACACTTGTTCCGTATTTGGGGTACTTTCGAATTTTTCCACACATTTGAGAAAAAGCGCCAATCGACATATGAATGAAAAGTATTATTGTTAACAGATAAAACATCGTCGATATATCTAAATGTCAAATTTAAGGCCACAGCTAGATTTTTTTTCTTGTCACGCTTTGATCCCAAAATAGATTAAAACAATTCTCTTGTCAAGATAGATATATCACTGTGCTTGGGGTTTGGTAGAGAAATAAAAAGATTATTAAGTTTTGGTAAAATCAATATTTTTGCAACTGACCCTACCTATAGAGGTTAATTTTGTCTATTCCATTTTTGAAGAAGTGCATAGAGTTTTGCAACAATTACTTTTTGGAGGGATGTACTGGAGTGATTCCCAAACTTATGGATACGGTACATGCCCATAATTCAATCCTTGTTATTCCTAAATGGTTTAACACTAAAATTAAAGTTGATAAAAAGTGTTTCATACCAATTGTTAAGCCGTTCTTTACAGGCTGATTTGGACAGGGGGTGTTTACTCCTCCTAGACACGCTTAGATATGCGAATCGGTCTGCTGTTGAAATGCTCCTAATTTCTGATTCTTTTAATGATTTTCAGTGATTAATCTCATGATTCCTATAAGCAATATAACTTAGAAAGTTAGGCAAACAATGGACCCCTGGATAGATCTGAAGTTGTCGTTTCATTTATGAGTGAAAATCTCTATCTTATTATTGTCATGTTTGTTTGTCGACAGCTCTAGACTAAACTTTATTCACTTGCTAGTGAACAGTTCTAGGTAGAACTTCTCATCCTACTAGCTAGTAAGCAGCTCAAATTAAACTTATTATCCTGCTTACTAGTGAGCAGCACAGGTAAAACATCTTATCCGGCTTACAAGAGAATAGCTCACATTAAACTTCTTATCCCGCTTACTAGTGAACATACCCGATTAAACTTCTTATCCCGCTTACTAGTGATTAGCTCAGATAAAACATCTTATCCTGCTTACTAGTGAACAGCTCAGATTGAATTTCTTATCCTGCTGACTAGTGAAAAGATCTTACTTCTTATCCTGCTTACTAGTGAACAGCTCAGATTAAACTTCTTATCCCGCGTATTAGTGAAATGCTCAGATTATACTTCTTATCCCGCTTACTAGTGAACAGCTCAGATTATACTTCTTATCCCACGTACTAGTGAACAGCTCAGCTTAAACTTCTTATCCTGCTTACTAGTGAACATATCCAATTAAACTTCTTATCCTGCTTACTAGTGAACAGCTCAGATTAAACTTCTTATCCTGCTTACTAGTGAACATATCCGATTAAACTTCTTATCCTGCTTACTAGTGAACAGCTCAGATTAAACTTCTTATCCTGCTTACTAGTGAACATATCCGATTAAATTTCTTATCCTGCTTACTAGTGAACAGCTCAGATTAAACTTCTTATCCCGCTCACTAGTGAACATCTCAGATTAAATTTCATATCCTGCTTATTAGTGAGCAGCTCAGATTAACTTGTAATCTCGCTTGCTTGTGAACAGTTCTAGATGCATGTACATGTAATATTTATTACTTGCTTTTAAATGAATACTTACTTTTAAAGGGACTGGTTCACTATTTTCGAAAGAAAGATTTTTCATTTTTGATGTTAAGAATTAGAAATATAACTAATTTAATGTTGACAAACAAAATTTGGACCGTATGAATGCAAGTATAAGAGCAGTATTTTAGTTTGATTATGTGTTATATAAACAAAGACTCGAGTCTTTTTATGTAAAAAAAAAACCGAGGAAACGTTAATTTAATAATCTAAAGCATCTTCATTTTGTACAATCACAAATTTAACTTTTTTTCAAATGACACATTTTACCGAAAGTATACTTGAGATGTAATATATATAGTGATCTTTGATCAATATCTATTTGTTTTGAAAAGTTCGTAAACAATAACACACTTCAATCTTTGTTTTCAAAACAAATAATAAACGTTCTATAATGAGCTTCTGTCATGATGAATAACTTTAATTTTTTTGTGAAACCTTGTAAACATATTAGAATGTAGATTTTGATCATTTAAAGAGAATCAAAATTTGAGGGTGGAGGAATAGTGAATCAGTCCTTTTAAATGATAACTTATCTTTATTTGTGATATCAGGCTAAATGTTTGTGCAAAAAAGAATAAACAATTGTTATCAGTCCTATGCCATACATTTACCACTATTAACGCATAATTATTATATATCATTATAGATTCTGAATACAACCGTATAATGGTTGAAAGACATGTACGGCGGGTACAACGTCAATTCAAAAACTCAAGGAAATAAACAGTTTTGAATAAATTAATCATAAATTCATAATGATATGTTCTTCCGTCTCTTATTCTTGATAATGACATTGTCTATTTGGGAAATTCGTCTTTTAACATCAATTCATTTATATTTCTTATGAACACTTTTTGATAATTAAATAAATATCATTTTCCTTCTAAATTAAAGAAAAGAAAAATAACTGTTGATATGATTATAGTGATTTTAACAAATCAGACTAAACTTGTCTACCTTCCTAGCAAGTAACAGATATTTTTTTTATAAATGGTTGTCTCGCTTGCTATTGTACAGTTATATAAACTTGCTGGTGAACAGCTCTTGATTAAACTTTATCTCCTCACTTACTAGGGAACAGTTTTAAATTCAACTCGTCTCACTTACTAGTAAGTTGTCTATCTTGCTTAGGAAAATCAGTAGAAGTTTTTAAAAGATTGTCATCTCACTTGGAAGTGAACAGGTTGAAATTGAACTTGTTGTCTCGTTTGTTTGTAAACAGCTCTAGATTAAACTTTTCATCTTACTTGCTTTTGACTAGATCTAAATTCAATTGTGTTCTCGTTTGTTCATGGACAGCTCAATATCAAACTTGTTATCTCACTTGCTAATGAACATCTCAATATTAAACTTCTTAGCTCACTTTCTAATGAACAGTTCTAGATTAAACTTTTCGTCTCACTTGCTATTGAACAGTCTAGAGTAAAATTGAAATATTATTTTATTTAGATCAAACTGAGCTTTCATTATGGTTTATTTTCACACAAGTTATTGGACACAATTTGAAAACAATTTAAAGTCATCTTAGTCTCTTTCCATCTGTCACTTTTGTATATGGATATACCAGAGGTGAGATCAGCGATGCGAGCAGTAGTCATTCACTTTCTGGTCTCTCTGAATGCAACGTCACATTTCATAAATTAGTGAAATGGCGTAGTTTTGGCCCCAGAGCGATCTCCCGGCAACTTTCTCAAACATTAATTTCTACTCTATGAGGAAATATTATTGCTTGGTCTAAGTACTTAACATGATGAAAATATTTACACGACAAGCATGCATCGCATCCTACCAAAACAACAGATCCAAAACTGAAAAACTCTGATTAGATTTCGTGAAATAAAGAATTATTCAAACCCTGGTAAGATTGATTGTATCTTGCTTAACGTCTCTCTCGAGAATTTTTCACTCATATGTAGACGTCACTAGGACCGGTGAAGGGCTTCAAATTTAGGCCTTTGCTCGGCACTTACGGCCTTTGAACAGTGAGGGTTCTTTACCGTGCCACATCTACTGTGACACAGGACATCCGCTTTTAAGGTCATCTCCGAGGACCCGTGACATTCACACCTGATACCGAGCTATTGGGGATGGAACTGTCACTACATGTTTGAACGACTTCGGTCTGTCGCGGCCGGGATTCGAACCCCGGCCTTCCGTATGCGGGGCGAATACTCTAGACACTAGACCACCGCGTGTGTTTCCTTCATTTATGTTATGAATTATGCATTTTTTATATGTACCGAGTTGTGTATCACTAAGACCACACCGAAAAACCATCCCGATTAGAACAAATCGAAGTGCTAACGCATGCGCAGGAGTTCCCCACATCATTAGGCGTACTTATTCTGTTAGTTCAATATATTCCTGTTATAGATAAACGTTCCATCTATTTTTAATGCAAATGTTTTGAAGCATATAAGTTAATTTTCTAAACCAATTCAGCTTCATTGATAATATTTTTTTATGCTTTGGAAAATAAATAATGAGCCATAATGCTTTGAAAGTTTATTTCATAATTGATTAAACAAGTCCTAGCAGAGTGTCCTCATTTAAACTCTCCCCATTCTCCGTGTCCAAGCAGAAATAAAAAGGAACGATGTGATGTACATTATTACGATCTCGACATGTTATAGAGTACTTGTAATTTCTATAAGACGGTTAGCTGTGGTGTTAATTTGTTTGTCACGTTTCAGTTTCTCCTCCACATTAACACAAAAAACTTCTGAGAGGTAAAGATAACGAACAGTGATCAATCTCATAACTCCCACAAATGCATGTGATACAAAATAGACGTCAATATGTGCAGGCACTATTCTTCCCAAAGGCCTTCCACTTTATATATACAATTTTATACAAAAAGTATCAAAAACACGAGCTCAAGGTTATGTAACAAGATTCAGTCTATATCACTTAATATAATTGAATATCAGTAATGAACAATCAAAAACTTTATTATTCCAGATTGCGATTAAAAGACAAATGCATAGAATTTTTATACGAGAAGAAAAACATGCTTAAATAGTGGTACGGCAGCTGATAATGTATTTCTCAACATTATTGTTAAAACAATGTTGAGACTGGGAGAGCCTTATGTGTTGTGGTAGTTTGTTCCACAGGTTTACACCTGAGTATTGTAAAGAGGTCTTGAATAATTGGACTTAATAGGACTTATCTCGAAATATCTACACAATGAATCTGATCTAACACAGCCATAGGACTTATCCCAATATACCTACACAATGAATCTGTTCTAACACAGCCATATAACTTATCACGACATACCTACCCAATAAATCTGTTCTAACACGGCCATATAATTT
The DNA here is from genome assembly GCF_947568905.1 of Ostrea edulis. NCBI lineage: Eukaryota > Metazoa > Mollusca > Bivalvia > Ostreida > Ostreidae > Ostrea > Ostrea edulis. Next base: position 66,139,670 of record NC_079172.1, on the reverse strand, counting down.
ATCACGACACACCTACACAATAGCTATGTTCCAATGCTTTTAAAATATTTATACTCGTTCTTCATTCGCTTTGTAAGAGTTCTTATTTTGACAGATTGTCCTAGAGATACTCCTTCTACACATTCAGACTCCATTAAGACAAAGATATGGAAGTAAAAGACCATACCTTTCCTGTAAGACTCCATGAAAGATGAAGATAACGAACAGTGATTAATCTCATCTTTTGCTAGAATAAAATACTATGACCAATCAAATGACAGAATAAGTATGACATATAAGCGATACATGAACTAATCCAAGTTAAGTTTTGACTGGACCCTTACAGATCAAACCATTATATTTAAAATGGGTGTTTAGGTTTCTTTAACACACAACACAAAGTAAGTAAGCAGCGCAATATGTATTGAAGTAAATGAATGTGAATGGCAATATACCATATAAAACTAAACTCAGTACATTTACCACATATATATCGAGGTATTTGATGATGATACAAAATGAATATTCATCAAACATTTTACGTGTCACTTCAAAGGATAAAATCGCTCGCGCCAGTAAGTGAGAAAGTTTCCCAGTTTACTTTCGAAACATCGATGGTCTTTTCCCCAGGTACATTGTATCTGTGTTCTCTCTTCCACCAATAAAAACTTGGCGCCACCATATAACTGAACAATTGTTGAGTGTAGCGAAAAACAGCAAAAATCAATCAAATAAAGGATACACAATAAATATTCATCAACATTTTACGTGTCACTTCAAATGAGAAGGAGGCTGAACCAGTCTGAATCACATGTCCTGTTTGTGAAAGTAAATAAATAATTAACATTAGGAAATATTTCATTTTTCGAGAGAGCTTATGATACTTGTATTGGTCATGTAATTTTTATATTGTGCATGATAATGCGTTCTACGTTTCATTTGATGTGGCTGTTGAATGGTTTAGTTGTGATATCAGATGCTCAGACAGTGAATCTTGGAGTCTGCTCAAAGTATGTAAACGTTTTATTGCATGTTACTACTTTTGTGATGTTTTATATATTCTGATTTCAAGATCTCCATTTATTGTTTAATGAAAACTTTTCCTCCAAACAGTGAAGGCGAACCTCTACAATGTTGTCGACATTACAAACTACTTGGTGATTCATGTGAAGGTAATTATCAGAATAATATCTGAGAGTTCTGAACTTACTGGACTGATTTCAATTATGGTAATAGATGTATTACATGTCTATAAGCAATATCTTCTGATAGAATGTTGGCCAGGCACGTTTGGCATAAATTGTAAGGATGACTGTCCTGACGGGTTCTATGGACGTTTTTGTATACAAGTCTGTGATTGTTCTTCATGTGACAAGGTATCTGGGTGTCAGCCGAATTCAACTCAGACTGGTAAGAAAAATATTTCTGAGTAGTTTTCATTGTCATTTCTCTCGATTCGCACACGTTTGAGTTTCACGTTTAGAAGTTCATAATTCTAACCAATAAGCTTTACAAATCCACATTTATCTTAAACCAAGATTAGATAATATCCCATGTTGATTGGGCTCACCCGCTTTCAGCCCTCTCCATCTTTGATAGATTTTAATTGATCATATAAACTACCTATATTTGATATAGTCACCTATGTGAGAGAATTTAAACTTGTGTATTTGAGATCCTAAGGATATCGATCGGATTACAGAAACAACAAAACAAGAAAATTCCTATAATAGGGGCGTGATTATTGCTTCATCATTGGGAGGAAGTCTGACTTTCATAATAATAGTTATCGTCATCTACCGCAAACAGAGGTAAATATAAATACCTCATGTGGCATTGGATGAGACCTTCTGAATCATTTGATAAAATACGTTAATTTTGTGGTTTCTGAAAAGAAGTTGATTTTTTGTTTGCGGAAATATCAATGATTTCTATACTTTTTGATAGCATATAAAATATCATGAAGACTATCTTGTGATGCTAATCATGTTTTCCGAAAAATTCACAAGTATTTCTACATTGTTTCAAACGCCATTCATCAAATTCTTTTAAAGATGCTTCCTTTTTCTTTCGAATTGTCGGTTATCATTGATATTAACAATAGTCTTTTCTTATATTACAACAGAAACATAATCTTAATAAGGCCAGACTCGTCCATTCATAAAGGTGATACTAACTTATATTCCGTATCATAGATTTTTAAAGAAGATATATACAATAGAATGAAGTTTCTGTTTTTCTAGAAAATTCATTAAACTATACATTCAGGTGGTGTACTAGCCAGAACGACACCATTGGGTGGATTTCCTCAACTCAGTCCATCTTCCATTGATGGTGGTCCAGCATTAACATTTCACGGCGGGAATTTTGAATTGTCAGACCCTCAGATGTGTTGGCAGCAAAACGATTTTGCTAATAATTCAATGAATTCAAAAGATAATAGCCTTGCTCAGCTGTCGACTCTAGACAGTGTGTACAGTCATCTCAACATGGATATGGACGATTACAACAGATTAGGTCTGACAATCAAAAACAGTCAGGAAACTGATGAGGACTATTACTCTGCACAGACTTCTAACAGCTGTTGGAATAATACAGAATTGGGGTGTTCATCTAGAATTACCGATAATGGATGTTTATTGTCAGGAAAGGAGTGCAGCGGCACTTTAAACAAAACTTCACAAAGAGAAGATATACTTGAAACCCACAGTGTCCCAGAACCAGAAAATTTTAAAATCAGTATGACGAAGAAAGATGGAATTTCATCAGTAAAGGGGAAGATAGATGCAATGCACTTGGAAGAATTGTCAAAAAAACTAAATAGCTTTAAACCGAAAGCTCCAGATATTCAATTCAATGATTCAGTTTAGTTTCGCTTTGGTGCGTGAAGAACCTCATACAAAGAGACAAATACTGAGATTCATATTAGATGGTCGTTATAACGATATAAGTTCGTCAATACAACCTATCGTTGAGTTAAGTACTGTCTGACATGCTTCATACCGATTGTTAGGCCGTTCTTGGCACACTGATTTTGACTGCGGATAACTCCGTTTACCTTGTCAAGATATGGGGCTCACGGCGGGTGTGACCGGTCGACAGGGGATGCTTACTCCTCCTAGGGACCTGATCCCATCTATTGTGTGTCCAGGAGTCCGTGTTTGCCCAACTATCTATTTTGTATTGCTTATATGACTTATGAGGTTGATCACTGGTCGCTATCTTCACCTTTCATTCAGGAGAACCTCATACAGCGAAACACTGATATCAAGTCTTTTTTTTCTTTCACAGAGGCTGACGGCATCAATAGATAGATATTAAGAGATTCCACTTTGTTTTACAAACTTTATAACATAGAATTTTGAATTGGTACTAACAGGATTACACTTTATAAAATGATTTAATCTATATAGAGTTATCCCATCAAACATTGTTTTCGTATGTATACACCAAACACACCTAAATCAGTGGATTTCTGGGTTATGAGTTCGTGTATATACTAAATAGTTAGACATTCCTCTGTATATTTCCCAATAATCTACATAATGCAGTTTTTGTATCAATTCTTTTATTCGACAACAAAACCAAGAATATTATATTCCCCGACCCGTTACTCCAAACACAAAGGAAAACAAAATTGCAGATTAATTGTCCTATTACACTGCCAACCCTGAGGTGCCCTGATGTAATGATGACATTGACACTGTGGCTTGCTCAGTGCAAATAGTTGATGTTGTATCAGTTCAGAGTTTTATTTTTACAGATCGCTTTGGATCAGTGATCAAATTGTTTGCATCATGACATTGGCCGTGTCAAACTCAAAACGTAAAGAAAGGCAATGATTGATTACCTTCACGAAAGGTGACTTTAGAAGTGGGAGTCATGGTTCTTTTGGATGAGACCTTGCAAACTGAGGTGCCGTGTTTTGGTAAGCGTTGACACTAGAAAACCACCCACTGTTACATTTAGCGCACCGAGCGCCACGCAAAGGTCTAAAATTAAGGCACGTATTTGTAGCAGGTGACACTTCAATACGAGTGGAAAAAACTTAAAGAAATATCATAGCCGATTCAAAACATGCGGGTTTTTTTAATCAACGTACAAATAACATGAAACAAGTTTGCAGATATATTTTCACAACACCTTTGTGTCAATCAATGCATTTTGTTATTTTCATACTTCATATTCTGACTTTTCATTAATACAATAGTTTATCATTTCCATTGCTTATTTTGAGCAAAACAGCAAACAAATTTGTTCGTTAATAATTTGTACAGTCACGAAAGTTGGACTTTGTAATATTACACTTTTTAAGGTCAAATTGCACACCGTACAAGTTTTACATAAAATACATAAAACTGATGAAATGATTCTTCAAATCATTCAAACACTCATTATGACATCTCATACACACTACAGATATATTCTCACTCATTGAAATCTCCGAAAGTGTATTTGAACCGCCATCTGTTGTACGTTTTAGCTGGTAGTAACTAGAGATTCACATTGTACCCAATGATAATCCCCTGGGAATCCCGGTTAGAATAGGTCCTCGATACCTCTTGCGTGTCGTAAGAGGCGACAAAATGGGACGGTCCTTCATATGAGACGGCAGTAACCGAAACGCCATGTCACAGGAGGTACGGCTCTATACCGATCCCTTCCTGCTCAAAATCTTTAAGCACCGAGCATAGGGCTAAATTTTGCAGTCCTTCACCCGCAATGGTCTGTATATTAGTAAAACAATCTCGAGTGGGACATTAAACAATATACAACCAACCAAGTAATGATTATCCATCCAACATATTTAGGATGACAAAGAATCGTTCCGTTAGAATACCGAGCTTGCAAGTAAACAGTTATCATTCAAATTTGTTTCTCTTATTAGTAAACAGCTCTAGATTAAACTTGTTGTCTCGCTTACTAGTGAATGATTCTACTGTTTAAAGTCGTCGTCTCATTTACCACTGGAAACTTCAGTATTAAAGTTGTTGTTTCGCTTGCTCTAGATTAAACTTGTGGTTTTGCTTGCTAGTGAACAGTTTTAAAGTTAACTTTAGATTGTTTTACTACGGATTACTCCGTTCACTTGATCAAGATATGAAAGGTAAATATGATCAAACACAGACCACTGGATATACCAGATGTATACTACTCATGGTGAGTGTCACCAGTCTACCGGGAATCTTTACTCCTCCTAGGCATTTGATCCCAACTTTAGTGTGTTCAGGTGGCCATATTTCCTCTTAATTATTGCAATCCTTATAGGAGTTATGAGATTGATTACTGTTCGCTCTCCGGCTTTCAAACTTTCATTATGGTATATTTTCCTACGTTTTGGAACATCGTTAATAATGATCAAAGATTCTCTCTCTCTCTCTCTCTCTCTCTCTCTCTCTCTCTCTCTCTCTCTCTCTCTCTCTCTCTCTCCGTTCGTGTGTGTTGGAAACATTTGAAGATTTTCAAATTCGAAATTTTGTCTTTTATACATGTAACACTTGTTGCGTATTGGGGCACTTTCGAATTTTTTCACACATTTGAGATTAAGCTCCAAGTGTTTTGCGGAGGAGCAATCACTATCTATGTTTTTGTCTCATGTTTGATGCGATCATAACATGAGCGGGGACCAAATTCATGACCCCCACGTTAAGAAGCGAGTGTCCTAACACTGAGTGACATCCACCGCTATGGATGGAATTTAACTCATTTCAATATTGACATGTTATAATTTACTTGAATTTTTATTACATGAATATTTATCGTGCTTATTTACACTTGCACGTCAACTCAGAAAAAAATCAAGGACCTGTTTTCATTTTTTTTTTTGTCATTCGTGTGCGTGCGTACTTCTGATTTTTTGTGAACATTACGAGAAGTTAGTAATTATTACCAAAATCAAACAGATTCCTTACAGCATCACATCCATATATGTTTTCAAAAATATTAACTCAGGCCTGTCCATCATTGAGAAGTATCTTAGTCCTAGATGAAAGGAGAAGATAACGAACAATGATCACTCTCGTAATTCCTATAAGCAAATAAGCATCCCCTTTCGACCGATCGCCATATCTTGATCAGGTAAACGGAATTATCCGTTGTCAAAATCAGTGTGCCAAGAACGCCTTAACAATCGGTATGAAACACATCAGACAGCATTGACTCAATGGTAGGTTGTATTGACGAACTAGATCGTTATAACGACCATAGAATTTGCGAAATACTGACTTTAAACAAGGTTGTGAAACTCCAGCACCATCAACTTGTTTGTCAGTAGTGTGCCTCAATTTAAAAACTGATCCTACTCAGAACAAGCTATTGCGTTTGGAATCAGTTGAGAGATATAAACACCATATGCAGCTGATAATGGAATATTGCTACATAAATATGGGAAGTTGACGATGGAGAAGCTGAAATCATCCCGTTTGTCATAAAGTTGAGTTGTTAGTTTGACGTTAATATCTACTTTCAATAAAATATTAAGTATGAAGCATAAATGGACGACTATTTGGTGTCTTTTATTTCGAGTTCACAGGGATATGTCAAATCGACATATATGAATGAAAAGTATTATTGTTAACTCATGTAATTCATATGATAAGGATATCAATCGGATTACAGAAACAGTAACACAAGAAAATTCTTATAATAGGGGCGTGATTATTGCTTCATCTCTGACAGGAAGTCTGACTTTCATAATAATAGTTATCGTCATATACCGCAAACAGAGGTAAATATAAATACTTCATGTGGGATTGGATGAGAACTTCTGAATTTTTTGATAAAATACGTTAATTTTGTGGTTTCTGAAAAGAAGTTTACATTTTGTTTCCGGAAATATCAATGATTTCTATACTTTTGATAGCATGTAAAATATCATGAAGACTATCTTGAGATGCTAATCATGCTTTATGAATAATTCACAAGTATTTCAACATTGTTTAAAATGCCCATCATTAAATTCTTTTAAAGATGCTTCCTTTTTCTTTCGAATTGTCGGTTATCATTAATATTAACAATAGTCTTTTCTTATATTACAACAGAAACAGAATCTTAATAAGGTAAGACTCATCGATTCATAAAGATGATACTAACTTATATTCCGTATCAAAGATTTTTAAAGAAGATATCTACAATAGAATGAAGTTTCTGTTTTTCTAGAAAATTCATTAAACTATACATTTAGGGGGTGTACTAGTCAGAACGACACCATTGGGTGGATTTCCTCAACTCAGTCTATCTTCCAGTAATGCAGCTGCCGGTGGTGGTCCAGCATTAACATTTCACGGCGAGTATTTTGAACAGTTAGACCCTCAGATGTGTTGGCAGCAAAACGATTTTGCTGAAAATTCTATGAAGTCAAACGATAATAGCCATCTTAAGCTGTCGACTCTAGACAATGTGTACAATCATCTCAACATGGATGTTGGCGATTACAACATATTAGGTCTGACAATCTGATGCACCGCATCCTACCAAATTAACAGATCCAAAACTGGAAAACTCTTATTAGATTTCGTGAAATAAAGAATTATTCAAACCCTAGTAAGATTGATTGTATCTTGCTTAACGTCTCTCTGGAGAATTTTTCACTCATATGTAGACGTCACCAAGACCGGTGAAAGGCTTCAAATTTAGGCCTTTGCTCGGCACTTACGGCCTTTGAGCAGTGTGGTTTTTTTTTTATCGTGCCACATCTACTGTGACACGGGACATCCGCTTTTAAAGTCATCTTCGAGGACCCGTGACATTCACACCTGATGCCGAGCATTTGGGGATGGAACTGTCACTACCTGTTTGAACGACTTCGGTCTGTCGCAGCCGGGATACGAACCCCGGCTTTCCGCATGCAGGGCGAACACTCTAACCAGTACGCCACGGCGTGTGTTTCCTTTCATTTTTGTTATGACATGCATTTTTTTTATATGTACCGAGCTGTGTATGGCCAAGACCACACAGAAAAACCTTCCCGATTAAAACATATCGAAGTGCTAACGCATCCGCAGTAGTTCCCAACATCACCAGGCGTACTTATTCTGTTAGTTCAATATATTCCTGTTATAAATAAACGTTCAATCTATTTTTAATGCAAATGTTTTCAAGCATATAAGTTAATTTTCTAAACCAATTCAGTTTCATTGATAATAATTCTTTTTGCTTTGGAAGATAAACAATGAGTCGTAATGCTTTGAAAGTTTATTTCATAATTGATTAAACAAGTGCTAGCAGGATGTCCTCATTTAAACTCTTCCCATTCTCCATGTCCAAGCTGAAATAAAAAGGAACAATGTGATGTAAATTATTACGATCTCGACATGTTATAGAGTACTTGTAATTTCTATAAAACGGTTAACTGTGGTGTTTATTTGTTTGTCACGTTTCAGTTTCTCCTCCACATCAACACAAAAACATCTGAAAGGTGAAGAAAACGAACAGTGATCAATCTCATAACTCCCACAAGCAATACAAAATAGATGTCAATACGAAAGCATCAGGGATCTGCTTTAATACTTCTTCGGGTTCGTTCATTCGTGTGTCCTGTAAAAAAAAAACTCTTCATGTTTGAAGATACTGACATTGCTTAAAATCAGAATTTTCTTCATGCTGTGTGCTTCAATAACTATTACTTTTTAATTCAACATACTTATACAACGGGTCTGTTCTAACCGAATCGTAGGATTTACATTGTACCACGACATACCTACACAATAAATCTGTTCTAACACAGCGATATGACATCACGACATACCTACACAATAAATATGTTCTAACACAGCGATATGACATCACGACATACCTACACAATACCTTCTGTTCTAACACAGCTATATGACTTATCATGACATACCTACATAATAGCTATGCTCTAACACAGCTGTCGAACTTATGACGGCTTACCTAGACAATTGGACTGTTGAAACACAGTCGTAGGACTTATCACGTAATACCCACACAATGAATCTGTTACATTATAGTAGTCAAGTACAAATTACAGAATAAGAAGAAATGAAATGAGTATGAATAAAAATCAGATGTAATGGGAAAATATAGAATAAAGACAGGCTTTAGTAGATAGTGAACACTCACATGACAGTCTTTAGTAGATAATAATCACTCACATGACAGGCTTTAGTAGATAGTAAACACTCACATGACATACTTTAGTAGATAATAAACACTCACATGATATGTTTAAGTAGATAGTAAACACTCACATGACAGGCTTTCATATATAGTAAACACTCAATAGACAGGCTTTAGTAGACAGTAAACACTCACATGACATGCTTTAATAGATAGTAAACACTCACATGACAGACTTTAGTAGATAGTAAACACTCACATGACAAGCTTTAGTAGATAGTAAACACTCACATGACAGGCTTTAGTAGATGGTAAACACTCACATGACAAGCTTTAGTAGATAGTATCCACTCACATGATATGTTTAAGTAGATAGTAAACACTCACATGACAGGCTTTAGTAGATAGTAAACACTCATATGACAGGCTTTAGTAGATAGTAAACACTCACATGACAGGCTTTAGTAGATGGTAAACACTCACATGACAAGCTTTAGTAGATAGTAAACACTCACATGACAGGCTTTAGTAGATAGTAAACACTCACATGACAGACTTTAGTAGATAGTAAACACTCACATGACAGACTTTAGTAGATAGTAAACACTCACATGACAGGCTTTAGTAGATAGTAAACACTCACATGACAAGCTTTAGTAGATAGTAAACACTCACATGACAGGCTTTAGTAGATAGTAAACACTCACATGACAGACTTTAGTAGATAGTAAACACTCACATGACAGACTTTAGTAGATAGTAAACACTCACATGACAGGCTTTAGTAGATAGTAAACACTCACATGACAAGCTTTAGTAGATAGTAAACACTCACATGACAGGCTTTAGTAGATAGTAAACACTCACATGACAGACTTTAGTAGATAGTAAACACTCAAATGACATACTTTAGTAGATAGTATCAACTCACATGATATGTTTAAGTAGATAGTAAACACTCACATGACAGGCTTTAGTAGATGGTAAACATTCACATGACAAGCTTTAGTAGATGGTAAACATTCACATGACAAGCTTTAGTAGATAGTAAACACTCACATGACAGGCTTTAGTAGATAGTAAACATTCACATGACAGACTTTAGTAGATAGTAAACACTCACATGACAGACTTTAGTAGATAGTAAACACTCACATGACAGGCTTTAGTAGATAGTAAACACTCACATGACAGGCTTTAGTAGATGGTAAACATTCACATGACAAGCTTTAGTAGATGGTAAACATTCACATGACAGGCTTTAGTAGATAGTAAACACTCACATGACAGGCTTTAGTAGATAGTAAACACTCACATGACAGACTTTAGTAGATAGTAAACACTCACATGACAAGCTTTAGTAGATAGTATCCACTCACATGACAGGCTTTAGTAGATAGTAAACACTCACATGACATACCTTAGTAGATAGTATACACTCACATGACAAGCTGTAGTAGATAGTAAACACTCACATGACATGCTTTAATAGATAGTAAACACTCACATGACAGACTTTAGTAGATGGTCAACACTCACATGACAGGCTTTAGTAGATAGTAAACACTCACATGACAGACTTTAGTAGATGGTAAACACTCACATGACAGGCTTTAGTAGATAGTAAACACTCACATGACAGGCTTTAGTAGATAGTAAACACTCACATGACAGGCTTTAGTAGATAGTAAACACTCACATGACAGGCTTTAGTAGATAGTAAACACTCACATAACAGGCTTTAGTAGATAGTAAACACTCACATGACATACTTTAGTAGATAGTATCCACTCACATGATATGTTTAAGTAGATAGTAACCACTCACATGACAGGCTTTAGTAGATAGTAAACACTCATATGACATACTTTAGTAGATAGTAAACACTCACATGACATACTTTAGTAGATAGTAAACACTCACATGACAGGCTTTAGTAGATAGTAAACACTCATATGACAGGCTTTAGTAGATAGTAAACACTCACATGACAGGAAACACTCACGTGACAGGCTTTAGTAGATAGTAAACACTCACATGACAGGCTTTAGTAGATAGTAAACACTCACATGACGTGTCTAGGTTTATTATTTTGCTGACCAAAATAATGTCATGGAATTTATCCATTCTTTTAAAATGTTTATAATCGTTCGTCATTCACTTTGTAAGAGTTGTTATTTTGACAGATTGTCCTAGAGATACTCCTTTTACACATTGAGTCTCCATTAAGACAGAGGTATGGGACTAAGATACGAGACCTTTCCTGTAAGACTTCACGAAAGGTGAAGACAACAAACAGTGATTAATCTCATCTTTTGCAATAGAGTTTTCTTAAATAGTGATTTGGGAAAGTCAAGATACTTTTTGACATCATACTAATAAGTACTGATGCTTAAGAAATTTTGATTTTGGAACCAAATTCATCAATCCATTTTAAAAGACACTGCTAATACAATTATATACAAACTCGAAATTTCATTAGCGCTTACTGAGACACTATTATAATCTCTATACAAATTTGAGAACTTCTCGTCCTACTAGCTTAGGAGTTAAGATTTGAGATTCTATGGATTTTTTTAGTACAGGGACAACATTGTCATCAAGTTAGAATATGAGACCGTGTGCAATAAGGTTCCCGAATAAGCATTTAAATCGTAGAAAGAAATGTTTCTATAAACTCTAAGATAATATTTAAACTTCAAAAACAAGACAAGTATCTGCTCTATCTAATCAGCAAACACCAATTTGATATACTGTTGTATTATACTGGTGTAGATAATTTAACTTATTTAAAATCTTTAAAAAGAATGACATCCAGATTTTTATTTTTATCCGATAGTAACACCCCTCTCTCATTTAACAAAATAAAGTTCCAAAAATATGAAACAATGAAATCAGGAAACCGATTAGCATTTTTATAAAATGGAGCTTGATATGAATTAAGGAAAAAACTTTGAACTTCCACAAATGCTGTATTAGATTAAAATGAACCATTGAATTGGGAACAAAACTTTTAAGGAAATGGCAATAATTCTTAACTAGTGCGCCAAAAAAAACAAAAAAACAAAAAAACAACAACAAGAAGTTGTGCATTGCATTTGTGTCATCTCAAAATTCAACCCGATCGCATCATTGCCTGTACTTTTAGATGACAACATGAAGACAAGTGATCAATCTTATAAATCCTATAGAGAATACAAAATTACGAGAAAGGCAAAGACCGATCTCTAGACACACAGGGGTGAGGTCAAATGTTTATCAAGAGTAAGCATTCCCTGCAGATCGGTCATACCCGTCATGAACTCTATATTTTCATCCATCGTGAGCCCCATACTTTCATTGAGGAAATGAAGTAATCCGTAGTCAAAATTAGTATGGATAAAACAACTTAACAATTGGCATGAATCACGTCAGAGAGAATTCGACCTGATGATAGGTAATTTGTAACTTAGTTCATTATAACGATTTGATATGGATAGATATCAATGTTTGAATATTTCCAAATCAATACATGAAAGATGAAGATAATGAACAGTGATCAATCTCATAATTCCTATCAACAATACAAAATAGATAGTTGGGCAGACACGGATCCCTGGACACACCAGAGGTGGGATCGTGTGCTTAGGAGGAGTAAGCATTCCCTATCGACCGGCCACACCCACCATGAGCCCTATATCGTGATCAGGTAAACGAAGATATCCGTAGTCAAAATCAGAGTGTCAAGAACGGGCTAACAACCGGTATGAAACACGTCAGATAGCATGTGACCTATTGATAGGTTATATTGACATACTAGATCGTTATAACGACCATAGAATTTTCAAAATACTTACTTCAATCGAGACTGTTGAAATCCCTGTACCCTCAACTTGTTTGTCAGTAACTTGCCTCGATTTAAAAACTGACAATACGCAGAACAAGCTATTGCGTATCGAATAAGTTACGAGATATAAACAACATATGCAGGCGACAATGGAATATTGCTACATTAATATGGAAAGTCGACGATGGAGAAGCTGAAATCATCCCATTTGTCAAACAGTTGAGTAGTCAGTTTGACGTTACTGTCTACTTTCAATAAAATATCTAAGTATAAAGCAGAAGTGGACGACTCTGTGGTGTCTTTTATTTCGAGCTCACAGGGATATAGCAAATCGACATATGAATGAAAGTTAATAGACAAAACGTTGTCGATATATCTAAATGTCGAATTAAAGGCCACAGCAAGACATTTTTTTTCTTCTCACGTAGAAGATTTTGAATAAATTCTGCTTCATATGAATATAGAAACAGGTCAGTCAACAAAGTAGCACAATTCGTGCCCATGGAAATTCCAACAGACTGTTGGAAGACCTGATCACCAAAGACACTGTCAATGAGGAACTCCTTCATATTTTTTAGTTCGACTTCAGAGTACCTGTTTGTGGAATCAGAGTGGTGTTTAACAAAGTAATTTTTGGATGACTGATCACTAGATATGAATATTTCCTTTTTCCATTTTGTTGAAGTAGCAACTCTCTATGATGTAAAAAATTCTAGTCTTTAACATGAGGAATGGCCGTGTAAAGTGTTGATAAGTCATAGGTTTTAATGTTATTCATTTGGGAAATTTTTTTGAGATTTCAAGTTTACTATAAGTTCTTTAGAATTTTTTAGAATCCACACTTGATTAAGACCACATATTTCGTTCTATAACGTTTTCTACTTTATGTTAAAATGTTACTGTCTTTATTGAGAAATGAAAAACATGAACACAGCATAGTTTTCTAATTGAGGGATGATTGATGAATGTTGGTGCGTTTGTTGTTTACGTCTCATTGAAAACACGGACATTTAGACCTTTCATACGAAACAGGTGGAGTAAACGAATAATAATCATTCCTATAATTCAATTCAAAAGGGCGACTACTAAAACCTGGACCCACCGGTGGTGGGATTAGGCGCCTAGGAGAAGTAATCATTCCCTGTTGACCAGTCATACCCTCTGTAACCTCAGTATCAATGATATCAATTGTAGCACACTTTTGTACGATAATTATGATGTATAATTTGTATTATCTGTTGATGTATCACTTCAAATGAGAAAGAAGTTCAACCAGAAATCTCATCTAAGCACTTTCCCAAATCCAATTCCTTGTTTATGAAGGTAAATAAATACTAGTACAACGTTCGGACATATTTTTTTTCAGAGGAACCTATGACACTGCCTTAGGAATGTGATATTTTTATTGTGCATAACAATGCGTTGTATGTATAATTTGGTGCTTGTTGAATGATTTAGTTGTGATATTACATGCTCAGACACAGATTCCTGGAGTCTGCTCAAAGTATGTAAACATTTTATTGTATTCATATAATACCCTTTTTATGATTTTTATACATTCTAATTTTAAGATCTCCATTCATTACTTCATGAAAACTTTTCCTCCAAATAGTGAAGGCGAACCTCTACAATGTTGTCGACATTACAAACTACGTGGTGATTCATGTGAAGGTAATTTTCAGAATAATATCGGAGAATTTTCAAGTTACTGAACTATTTTTAATTATGGTGATAGATACATTATGTAAGTAAAATCATCTGACAGTATGTTGGCCTGGCATCTTTGGCATAGATTATAAAGAGGACTGTCCTGACGGGTTCTGTGAACGTTTGTGTGCAGAGGTATGTGATTGTTCATGTGACAAGATATCTGGATGTCATTCGTCAAATCAGACTGGTAAGAATAATATTTGTGTGTGATTTTAAGTCTTATTAGCTCCACCTCTGGTTCACTTCAGACATTATAATGCAATTTGGTTTACCTTTGAATCCATCACACTTGGTCGTCTTGTATACTATTGGCATAATTAAAATTTCAATCGTACTAAGAAAACCGTATTTTGGAATTTCCGTAAAAAATAAGCTTTTTTATTCCTTGTATTTTTGTAATAAAGTCCCCGTCATGAATCAATTTCCTGAAGAACTTGATTCCAGACATCTCGAGTTTTCGAGAAATCGGTTGATTGACCAATCATGGTCCTACGCCGTTTTTTGGCAATATTTTAGTCATTTTACGGCAAGAAATCGGGGTTTCAGAGATCCGGTGTCCGAATTCTTGGTCGCCGTATTCCTGGGTACCGATAACCTTGTCATCGGTGACCCGGGTCGCCGCGCCGTGGGAGGTCCCCGGAGGCACTGTATTTGCGGAGAGTATTGCTTCATCACATTACCAGCGTTTACAAACGTAAAAATGCATGAACTCTACTCGTTGAGACCTTCACTTTGATAGGTTACACGATACGCTTCGGAAAACTTTTTTATTTGCACTTAACGACCTCGGACCACCCCGGGCCGACCTCTACTCGTCGACAGCTTCATTGTGGTAGCAGAGGGGGCAACGAATTTGATGGATAACGATAACTCTTTTCCCTCATTCATTTAAACCTGGAAGCTCAACAAATACAGAAAAAATAAATATCAACAGAAATCATTTAGTAGATTTCGTGTCAATTTTGTTTTGTAACGTTACATAACAAGTATGTATACATCTTAGTTTTTTTTTTATTGAAGATGACTGTACCAATGTTTTTCATCCGTTTTCTTAACCATATTTTGGTTTATTGTTATAGTATTTAAAAAAATCTTGACACAAAACTTAAGAGTAATATTCAAAAAGGAAAAAGGAGGAAAACAGCAAAGAGGACAACGAATTTGATAGATACCGATAACGTTTTACAGAGATGCGAATGTTTTTCATCGATGACAAATCTTTTGCCTCATTCGTCTGAACTTGAAAGCTCATGTCAACCCCCTTCTTATTCACCGGGGACGTCCGGGAACCTTACTCTCCAGGGTCCAGCTCTCCGAGGTTCAGGTTTTCGGGATCCAGGTCTCTGGGAACACAGTTTTGAGAAACAGCAAAATGTGTCTTTTACACGGTATCCTTTCCCTTGCTCTTTTAAAGGTTGAATTTAAGGACAGATGTCCTTTCACACAGTATAGGTTTTTTTTACTCAAGTATCCGTTCCCTTGCTCTTTTTAAGGTCAGAGTCAATTAACCTATTTTGTCCCCTCAACACAATCACCCTTTATATTCCAAGGCCCCATATCATCGATCGGGTATTCATCAATACCACCACATTGTCACCCAATATAATAGGTCCATTATCTCCCTAAATACAATAGGTCATTGTATAGTGGGCCCCAAACGTACACCTATCCTACTGTGGCTGTATTTACACCCTTTGCCTCAGGTTGATTGGCTAAACCATTTAGTCCTTATTGGTTAAGATACTGTATTATGATTGGTTAATGATTGGAGGTATTTCAATCCATTAACATTACACAAGCACTATTTTCAAGTGACCAAAAGTACCGTTATTCTATCCTTTTTCAGAATATACCAGTATGAGCCACGATGTGATTTAGATTTGCTAATTGTTATCGCTGACGAAACTAATGAATATTTTTTTAATGGTTAATTCATGTGAAGGAAACGGTTATGATTTTTTAAAATATATATTATGTCGTTGCGCAAGTTTCAGCGGATAGTGTATAGACATTTACAATCAACAATTATGAGATATATCTCAACAAAGATACTCACTTGAATAAATAAATGTTAATTCGTTGTATATGCACATACAAACATACATACATAGATACTAAGGAAAGCTTAAAAGCTTATTTCCAATGGGTTCCTTTGATGCACGGATGTTGTTGACAGGGTATCATGTGGGTGGAAACCGGAGTACCCGTAGGAAACCTACGTACCCATACCCTATGGACAGGACTTGCACCCCATCCCACCCTAGATTAATATTTTTTATTATCACAAAGCTAATCTGTTATAATCACTGCACATGACGTTCAATAAAATAGGTTTCTGGGTGGGATTTGTTTATTTCATTGAAATAACAATAGGCCCATGGGCCACATCGCTCACCTAGATACCATTGCCCTGCTCTTGTTCAGCTATTGTGATTTTTAAAGCGTTTTTCCAATGTTCACTCCCATGAAAAATTGTTAACCCAATCTAGCCTAAAAGGAAAACCGAACTTGAATTCATACAACATTGATATGCCTCAATACCAATATTACTAACATTACGTTGCTGTTCTGAAAAAGTTTTTCATTCATGTATATATGCGATATGTCAAATCTTATACATCCTGAACCTAGAGTTAACAACACGAATAAAAAACTCCACAAAACTTTGGAACGTTTACATTTTGATATGATTTGATGCGGTCCTCTTACTGTTGAAATTGAGACGAATTTTTCTGATAAATTTCCTGTATATTCCCATGTAAAAATCTGATATTCTACTGTGGCCCAATTCTATCCCTGGGCTCCTGAATTGAAAAAAATTCCATTTCAACTACCTGAAAAGGTTTGCATAGTAATATTGTAAATCATGGTCCTACTGTTGTTGAAATGAAGAAGTTTAAATATGTTATCCCTATATACCTCTATTTGAATGTTTGAGCCCCTATGGTGGACAGGACCACAATGTGAAGAAACCTGAATTTGCACTAACTGGGGATGCTATCAAATTTTTATGACTAATCATGGCCCTATTGTTCTTAGGGAATAGATTTAAAGATTTTTTTTAAAACTCTATCTGAATGTGATCCCTATTGTGGACCCACGTCGCCCCCCTGGGCATGGCTTGGTTATGGACCACCTCGCCTCTGTGGGTATGGATTGGACAAATTGGAATCTACACTATGGCACGAAGCCTTGTATTCTCTGTACCCAAGGGTGATTTGTACCAACTTTGAAATTGGCGCAGTGGTTCTGACGAAGATGAAAATGTAAATAGTTTACGGACAGACGCCTGGAAATATGTGATCGGAAAAGCTAATCTGAAAGCTCTTTTAGCTGAAGTGAGGTCAAACACTAGCTCTTAATTTGAATAATTTGTGAAAAATATACGCGAAATACCCAAGGCATTGAACATTTAAAACTACAGGGAAAAGGGTAGGGTTTTGTGAGGCAGTCCTTTCTGGGTTTTTGTGTGACTCGACCATTTCTTTAAGGCAGGACAAAATGTAAAGTTTGTTGTTTACTTTGTTTTCTTCCTTTGCATTGAGTTGTTTTAATTTTCCAAGTTTAAAAAAAATATATTTATCAATATCTTCAACTTTATAGCTTACGAAACTTTAAATAAAACACCTCCTTCGAATTCTATTTGTGTTAAAAGTTAATCGCTAACCTTGTAAGCATGTCACATTTGACAAAATTGTTATCTGCATCAATTCATGTACTTTGAATGAACCAAATTTAACCGGAAATATTTAAACACATATGCAAATGAAATTTCCTGTTTGTGAAGGTAGATCAATACCAATAAAATGTTGGGAAACATTTTATTTCTAAAACGTGCCTATGATTCTTGGCATGGTATATCTTCCCAAGTCAAGTGTTATTGATTTATGTACTTATAGTGAGAGGTAACGAATGGATAACCCTTGACTTGTGAAGGTGGTCTTGGTGATGTAATCTTTATGTTATGGACAATAATGCGTTGTACGTATAATTTGGTGTGGCTGTTGAATGGTTTAGTTGTGACGTCAGATGATCAAACAGAGATTCCTGGAGTCTGCTCAAAGTATGAAAACATTTTATTGTATGCTACTCCCCTTGAGATTTTTTATATTTTTCAATGTTAAGATCTCCAATCATTGTTTTATGATAACTTTCCCCCAAGCAGTAAAAGTGAACCTCTACAATGTTGTAAAAATTACAAAGGACGTGGTGATTCATGTGAAGAATTTTGAACTTACTGGACTATTTTCAACTATGGTAATAAATATATAATGAGTAATATCTTCTGACAGAATGCTCGTCAGGCACGTTTGACATAGATTGTAATGAGGACTGTCGTGACGTTTGTGTGCAGAAGTCTGTAAGTGTTCCTCATGTTACAAGGCATCTGGGTGTCAGGTGATTGGGAAGAAAAACGTGTGTGCATCAGTTTAAGTTTTATTCCTCGAATGGGTCAATTTATGAATTCCTGTTTTAAAATTTAGAAATTCATTTCAAAATTAAGGATCATCTCCATCGTGCATAGCTCTTATCCTTGGACGAATTTGGCTTCACTTTTTTGGCACGCTGTTTTTGGCTATATTTAGCTCTAAAACTTCATAGTTATTTCGGATTTCAAACTTTCGGTTGAGCATCACTGAATAGACATTATTTGTCGAAATGCGCATCTGGTGTATCAAAATTGGTACCGTATAAGTTTTACATTATGACCCCTGGGTCGAGGCCTCTGCTGGTGGACTGTTAGTCCCCGAGGGTCTCTACAGCCCAGTAGCTTAGTACTTCGTTACTATCTTGAAAATACGGATGTATATTGAATTGCTGTTATAAAATTTAGAAATTCATTTCAAAATTAAGGATTATCTCCATCGTGCATAGCTCTTGTCCTTGGACGAATTTGGCTCCACTTTTTTGGCACGCTGTTTTGGCTATATTTAGCTCTAAAACTTCATAGTTATTTCGGATTTCAAACATTTCGGTTGAGCATCACTGAAGAGACATTATTTGTCGAAATGCGCATCTGGTGCATCAAAATTGGTACCGTATAAGTTTTACATATATATATATATATATATATATATATATATATATATAATGACAAACTTCACAACACTTTACAATAGATATTATATACATATTTGCACATTATATTTTGTTTACTACAGTTCATTAAATTAATGAAATTAAAGTTGGTTTCTGCTTCCACATCATGTGTTCTTGTTCCCAAACTTTGGCGGGCAGAGGTACCGGTGTAATTAGCGAATGGGTGCCAACTATATCTCTGTGCACGCTTTGCTTGCTACGCCCAAACTAACTCGCAACTGGTATTTCAAGTGAATATATACACATGTATCTAAATTTAGACCTGGTGAATATCATTAAATTTACCTGTATGGAAACAAGTTAGGAATAAAATTATATACATGTACATTTAACTCTTTTGTACAAGGTTAAAACTAGGGAAAGTAGTTTGGACATAAAATGTGAAACTTAAAAGAACTTTAAATAATAATGATTAATAATAATAATGATTGGTTTTATATAGCGCCTTTTCCAGCGTATGCTGCTTGAAGCGCTTTACTGTAATCAATGTGCATTATTACTCCGGCAGACCTTATATCAATTTAGAACTTTCTCAGCCTCCTAGGAAGCATACAGTGCAAGCTGCCATTACAAGCGCTAGAGCACTAACATTCTAACAATATCGTTCACTGTCTATAGCCAGGTACCCCTTTTACACTTGGGTGGAGCGAGGAAATTCATGTAAAGTGCCTTTCCCAAGGACATAACGTCAGCCCTGCCGCTGCCAGGACTCGAATCTACGACCTTTCGGTCGAGAGTCTGACGGCCTAACCACTAGGCCACCGACGCCACATAAGACACCTCATTCCAGTTCTGTATTTGTTACTTTTATGCGAAAAGTTGATCGTTAACCTTGCAAGCGCGTCACATTTGAAATGATTGTGTTCTGAATCAATTGATGGATATTGAACGAAATTTGTCTTAATTATTGATAACTCTGTTCAAGCACATTTTTATTTTAAAAGAAATGAATTTCATGTTTGTATAGACAGGGAATAAATGTGACGCTTCACTCTCGGAGACTTCATGAACAGCATCAGCTCGAACAAGACAAATACTAACCCCTGGGTATACCAGTGGTGGGATTAGGTGCCTAGGAGGAGTACGCATCCCCTGTCGACCGGTCACACCTGCCGTAAATCTATCTTTATCAAGTATAAATGTTATGAATTATTACACACTTTCGTATGGTGATTATGGTGCATATTTCGTAGTAATTAAAAATGAAATTTATACAACACAAATATATATTCCTCAACATTTTTTACGTGTCACTTCAAATAGGAAGGACGTTTCACCGGATATTTCATTTCAGCACATATCCAAATCAACTTTCCTGTTTGGGAAGGTAAGTCAGTACTATTAGAATGTTCGGGAACGTTTCCATATTCAGAATAGCTTATGATACTGGTTTTGGTAATGTAATGTTATGATGTGCATAATCCGCTTTTATTTGGTGGTGCTGTTGAATAGTTTATTTGTGATATCACTTGCTCAGATATATAATCCTGGGGTCTGCTCAAAGTATGTAAACATTTTATTGTATGATTGATGATTTTTATACATTCTGATTTTAAATTCTCCATTCATTGCTTTATAAAACTGTTCCTCCAAACAGTGAAGACGAACCTCTACAATGTTGTCTAAATTACAAAATACGTGGTGATTCATGTGAAGGTAATTATCAAAATAATATCTGAGAGTTCTAAACTGATTGGACTGTTTTCAAATATATAAATATGTATTATCAATCTGATTAAAATCAGATCTTTAATCCGCTCCGTTTTTGTAATGTCGCTACACAAACATTACAATAACGGAGCGGATCAAAGATCTGATTTTCATCACAGATTGATATATCATATAAGTAACATCTTCTGACAGAATGTTGGCCAGGCACGTTTGGCATAGATTGTGAGGACTGTCCTGAAGGGTTCTATGGACGTTTTTGTATAGAAGTCTGTAATTGTTCTTCGTGTGACAAGGTCTCTGGGTGTCAGCCGAATTCAACTCAGACTGGTAAGAAAAATATTTGTATGTAATTTTAAGCGTTATTTCTCTGAAATCGCACACTTTGTAGTCTCACATTGATAATTTCATGACCAATAGGCCTTACACCGCGAGCTTGATCCTTTTTTCGCTGATTTATTTCATTTTGATATATTCCCATTTTGAATCCAACAAAGGTGAAGATAACAAACAGTGAGCAATCTCATAACTCCTATTAAGGTGAAGATAACGAACAGTGATCAATCTCAGAACTCCTATAAAGGTGAAGATAACGAACAGAGATCAATTTCATAAGTCCTATAAAGGTGAAGATAACGAACAACGATCAATCTCATAACTCCTATAAAGGTGAAGATAACGAACAGTGATCAATCTCATAACTCTTATAAAGGTGAAGATAACGAACGTTGATCAATCTCATAACTCCTATTAAGGTGAAGATAACGAACGTTGATCAATCTCATAACTCCTATAAAGGTGAAGATAACGAACGTTGATCAATCTCATAACTCCTATTAAGGTGAAGATAACGAACGTTGATCAATCTCATAACTCCTATAAAGGTGAAGATAACGAACGTTGATCAATCTCATAACTCCTATTAAGGTGAAGATAACGAACGTTGATCAATTCCATAACTCCTATTAAGGTGAAGATAGCGAACGTTGATCAATCTCGTACCCCTATAGGGAATACAAAACAGAGTTGAATTGTGTGATTGATTGTATCTTGTTTGTCCCTCTCGATAATTTTTCACTCATATGGAGAAGTCACCAAGACCGGTGAAAGGCTTCAAACTTGGGCCTTTGTTCGCCGCTTACGGCCAATGAGTAGTGAGGGTTCTTTAGCGTGCTACACTCACTGTGATCTCCCATCCATTCTTAAGGTCATTTCCGACGACCCGTGACATTCACAACTGATGCCGAGCGTTTGGCGATGGAAATGTTACTAACTGTTTAAAGGACTTGGGTCTGTCGCGGCCGGGATTCGAACCCGGCCTTCCGCATGCGGGGGGAACACTCGTCTTCTAAAACACCGCGGCGGACATTGAGAGTTGGACAAACACGTATAAATAATAATACAACATTAAAAGTGAACTTATGGAACATTATTTCGCTCAAAGTATTAAATACTTGCTAAAGTGAGACGGGGAAAACAGAAAAAAGCAAACATTAAAATGATCAATCTCACAACTCCTATAAGGGATGCAAAATTAAGAGTTGGGCAAACACGGACCTCTATATATACCAGAGATATGATAATGAACCCTCTCCATCTTCAACAAGAATTTAATTGGTCACATAAGCTACATGAAGTAAGTATAGGTACAGTAAGTATAGGTACAGATGTTAATGACTTTTAATCAGGTTTTTATATCATTTATTTGATATTCTTATATTGCCGGATAAGGATATAAATTTTATTTCAGAGAATTCCAATAATGAGAGCGTTATCATTGGTTCATCATTGGCTGTTTTGTCGGGCATTTAGTTTCGAGGCAATTTGTAAATAAACTACGTAAAATTGACGTTTGTTTGTAACGTGACAAACGGTGTAGGAAAACATAGTGTAATAATTAAAAATTATGTAATAGGTGATATCCACTGCAGAAAGGAGTAAACACGTGATAAATTTTCATGTTGAATCCATCTATTGGAAGATTAAAAGTGAACGTATGGAACATTATTTCTTCTACTATCCTTTACGGAGGGGTGTCCGGGTAGCGCAGAGGTAGCACTCTCGCTTCTCACCGCTGCGACCTGAGTTCGATCCCCATGATCAGCAGTGGTTGTATGTGAGAGGGTATGGCGGTCGCCCGTTCGGACACGTGGGTTTCCTCCCACATCAATAACCCCCTAGCGAAAACATCCGTGCATCAAAGGACCCCATTGGAAATAAGCTTTCGAGCTTTCATGGATTATCCTTAGTATGTATGTATGTATGTTTTTATGTATGTATATAACGAATAATATTTATTTATTTTATATTGACTGCAGAAAAGGAAAGTCTAAACATTAACGTGATGGTAGAATGTCCCTATAGGTGTGAAGTGGGGGAAAAGGGAAATATAACAAACAGTGATCAATCCTATAGGGAATACGATGTTGAAATTTGGGGAAACGCGGACACTTAATCACCAGAGATAGGATAATGTACCTAGAAAGAGTAAGCATCCCCTTATGAATGATCACACCCACCGTAAGCCCTCTCCATCTTTAACAAGAATTAAAATTGGTCACATAAACTACATAAATTAAATATGTGGTAGTATCAGTTGCATGATCTTCCAATTAGATGTGGCTAGTGAGTCACTCCTTTAGCTCGATCGGTAGATCACTGGACACTTGTGCCATAGGTCCAGGGTTTGATTCCCAACAGAGGCATATACCAGTCTCTGTTACAAATAGAGTTACCGATGTCAGATAATTTTCACCAGAAACTCATTTATCTCTTATTCTTATATTTCCAGATAAGGATATCAATTTTATTTCAGATAATTCCAATAATGAGAGCGTTATCATTGGTTCATCATTGGCAGGAAGTCTTACTTTCATAATAGTTATCGTCATCTACTGCAAAAAGAGGTAAAATGGGAAAATTTCACTTGGCATTGGATGAGAGCTTGGGAAGTCTTCAGAATCATTTGATGATTTGATAATTTTATGGTTTCTATAAAAGAAATTTATCTCGTGTTTGCGGAAATATAAATGTTTCTAGAATTTTTAAATACATAATATGGCGATTCAAATGCCATGTGAAATGGCTTGTATCGTTTTGGCTGTATATCTACGTAGCTCAGTTGACACGTATCGGGGTACTGACACGCAGATCCCGTGTTCAAATCCGCCAAACCGCCGCAGTGGCCGAGAGGTTAGAACGGTCGCTGGCATGCGGAAGGCCGGTGTTCGAATCCCGGCCGCGACAGACCTATGTCGTTAAAATAGGTAGTGACAGTTCCATCGCCAAACGCTCGGTATCAGGTGTGAATGTCACGGGTCCTCGGAGATGACCTTAAAATCGGAAGTCCCGTGTCACAGTAGGTGTGGCACGCTAAATAACCCACACTGCTCAATGACCGTAAGCGCCGAGCATAGGCCTAAATTTTAAGCCCTTTACCGGTCGTGGTGACGTCTCTATATTAGTGAAAAATTATCGAGCGTTAAGCAAGATACAATCAATCAATTAATCAAATCGACCAGCGTCTTTCTTTTTTGTTAAAATAAATTTTTGGAACTCGTGGCTTTTTTCTCCAAATTGCATTTTTAAAACCTTTTGACATATGTACTTATTGCCTATCATCAAATCTTTCAAGACTACGGCATTTCGTGCTGATTTCATAAACGTGTTCAAAGTGTAAAGAGGCAACTTGCTGTTTCTTCTTCCGTGCGAATTGCCTGTTTATTTCCAACGATTTTGATTAAGTATATACTTTTCTTGTATTACAGCAGAAACAGAACCTTAATGACTCCAGATTCATTTATTCAAAAAGGTGATTCTAACTCATATTTCGTATCAAAGATGTTTAAAGTAAATGAATATAATTGGAGAAGTATAATTTTTTCTAGAAATTTCCTAAACTATACACACAGGCGGATTACAAGTCAGTACGATACCATTGAATCGATTCCCTCAACTCAGTCCATCTTCCAGTAACGAAGCTAATAGTGGCGATCCAGAATCAACATTTCACGGCGGGAAGTTTGAACCGTTAGAACCTCAAATGTGTTGTCAGCAAAATGATTTTACTGATAATTCGATAAGTTCAAAAGAGAATAGTCATGCTAAGCTGTTGTCATCAGACAGTGTGTACTGTCATATGAACATGGAAGTCGACCATTACGACATAATAGATTTGCCATTCGATAGTAGTCAGGAAACTGATGAAGACTTCTACTCTCCACACAGTTCAAACAGTTGTTGCAATAATACAGACTCGGGGTGTTCATCGAAAAACAGCGAAAATGGATCTTTATTGTCCGTAAAGCAGTGCAGCGAAACTCTAAACAAAAATTCACAAACAGCAGATATATTTGGAACCCATGACATCCGCGAAATAGGACATTTTAAAACTGGTATGATGAAGAAAAATGGAATTTCATCAGTAAAGGTGAAGATAGAAGCAATGCACTTAGAAGAATTGTCAAGAAAATTGCGTAACTTTCAACAGTACCCTGAAGATACCGAATTCAATGATTTGGTGTAGTTTAAAGTTGCATTCATATGCAAACAACCTCATACAAATAGAAAAATACTAAAAAACAGATGAACCTCATCCGGACAAATACTGAGATACTGAGGAACATCATACAGAAAATACTGAGATACCGATATATTGACGCGCCTTTTACAAAGAAATACTTTTTTCCTTCCACGGAGATTGCAGACATCAAGAAATTAAGATATTGAAAGATTCCAATTTAGAATTTTGAATTAGCTATGACAGAAATTCACATTTTAAAATGGTTTGATTTATATTGGATCATTGTATAAAGCGCTGTTTTCGTATGTATGCAGCTAGTGACACCTGGCGCACTGGATTTATGGGTTACGAGTTTGTGAATATACTACATAGTTTTACATTTCTCTGCATCGCCAACGTATTGTTTTTCTTTTATTTCACAATAACATTAATACTATTATATTCCCCGACACGTCACTGCGAATCAAAGATGAAGCAAAGCACAAACTTCCAAAGCAAAATTCCTATTTAACTGCCAGTCCTAAGGTGCCGAGGTGCAATTATTATGTCAAGATAGTAGCTTCCACAGTTGAAAAGGACGGTGTTGTATCAGTTCAGAGTTTTACTTTTACCGATCGTTTTCGATCAGTGGTCAAATCATTCGTATCGTGAAGAAAGTCAGTGATTAATCTCTTGTATTCACCAAAGGTGACTTTAGAAGTGAGAGTCATGGGTCTTTTAAATGAGACTTTACAAACCAAGGTACCATGTTTCGTTTGGCGTTGATAAAATAAACTCAACCAATGTTAGCGGTCTGAGCACCATGCGTAGGTCTAAATTTGTGACACTTCATTTGCAGCTGATGGCATCCGAATTCTAGGGAAAAAATACAAAGAAACAAACATTTAAAAAGCATATTTCTTTCATTTGTAAAATAACAGGAAACAGATGTGCAGATATATTTTCACAACACGCTTGTGCTATTAGTATATATTTTCAAATTGCATTGCTTGACATTCTTACGTTTCCTGAAAATTGTTTATCCTTTCCAGTTTTTATTCATAGCACAACAATACAAAAATTAGTCTGGAAATAAAGTTCACAGTTACAGAAATGATGAACTTTGTTATATTATGCTTGTAGGTTAAGGTACATAAATTACATAAAGCAGATGATATGATTCTTCAAATCATTCAAACACTCGACATGACATCATGATTTCTGATAAACACTTCAAACATCCACTCCACTAATTAATTGGAATCTCATAACTTGTGATTGAACCTCCACCTGTCACGATCTAGCTTATAGTAACTATATATTCACATAGTATCCAATGAATAACCATCTAACATATTTTGGATGACAAAGAACCGTTGCGTTGGATTACCGAGGTTGCAAGTGAACAATTATCATTTAAAGTTCTTCCCCCCACTAGTAAACGGCTGTAGATTAACGTTATTCTAGATTACATTGGTTGTTTAGTAAATAGGGCTATACGGACCATGGATATCGGCCTGCATAGCTCAGTGGTTAGAGCACCTGACTAGTAATACTGGGGTCCCGGGTTCGATTTCCGGTCAAGCCACATATTTTCTCCTGTCTCCTATACTATATTTGGTGCCGTGACCACCCCTGGATTTGCAGGTTGTCCTACCAGGGCGAAAAGAACCTGGGTTGTGTGTGTCTTCGAGGGCGAAGACTATTTAAGGAGGAAGGAATGTAGTAATTAGGTCTATATAGACAGTGGATATCGGCCTGGATAGCTCAGTGGTTAAAGCTCCTGACTAGTAATGCAGGGGACCCGGGTTCGATTCCTGGTCCAGCCAAGATTTTCTCCTCTTTCCTTTATATACTACAGTTGTCTCGCTTACTGGTTTTATGAAATGCGAAGATAACGAACAGTGATCAATCTCATGACTCCTATAAGCAATATAGAATAGAGAGTTAGGCTAACACAGACCCCTGGATAGATCTGAAGTTCTCGTTTCATTTATGAGTCAAAATTTCTATCTCAAAGTTATTGTCATGCTTGCTTGTCGACAGCTCTAGACTAAACTTTTCTCGCTCACTAGTGAACAGCTCAAATTAAACGTCTAATGCCGCTTACTAGTGAACAGGTCAAGATTAATTTGTAATCTCGCTTCCTTGTGAACAGCTCTAGATACATGTACATGTAATATGTGTTAGATGCTTTTAAATGAATACTGAATTTTAAATGAGAACTTATCTTTATTCGTAATTATGGGCCAGATGTTTGTGCAAAAAATCAACAAGCAATTGTTACCAGACCTGTGCCATACATTTGTCACTTTTAACGCATAATTATCATATATTGTTATAGATTTTGATTACAATCGTATAATGGTTGAAAAACATGTACTGCAGGTACGGCGTCCAGCCAAAATAACTCAAGGAATCGAACAGTTTTGAATAATTTAGTCATAAATTCATAATGGTGTACTCTTCCGTCCCTTTTTCTTGGACTAAATGTGAGGTTGTATTGCTAGTAAAGAATACCTAACCCAGTAGTGAATAGTGATTATGGACAATATATCTACAATTTAAAGTGAAAGTGAAAACGGTTAAGATCTTGTTTTAATTCTTAATTCCGGTCAACCTGTAACACACTGAACGAACAGAAATAGTCATTATTTTTTAACAGTGCACCAAAAATGACATGCGTTAAAGACTTGTCTTGTCTAAAATTTCAACACTACCACAACATTCCTGTACTTTTAGCAGTGGCGTAGCCTGAGTTAATTAATGGGTACGCCTATTGTAAGGTGAAGTATCTAATAGAGAAAACATGCCGTAACGACAACGGCTTAGACCCGGAAAGGTGTAACACTAACAAGATAGCCAAGATATCACTACCAATAGGGAGACTAATGTACCGCAGATACTGCAGACACTTATTTTTCACCTATGTTTGTAGCATTTAATAGGGTTTTTTATGTGTACGCCCGGGCGTTTTGACGTAATCGTAGCTACGCGCCTGCTTTTATTGACGGTAACGAACACTGATCAATCTTATCAATTCCATTAAGAATACGACATTACAATAAAGGCAAACAGGGGAATCAGACAAGGCTGTCCGATTTCAGCTATTCTATACCTCATTCTTGTCGAAATTCTGTCAAATAAAATTAAAACGAACAACTCAATCCGCGGCTTTACATCTAAAAACCTAGAGAATGAAATAAAAAAAAATCCAACATGCGGACGACATGACAATAGCATTAAGTGATACCGAGTCCCTGAAACAAGCGATTAAAACTCTTAACAGTTTCTGTGAATAAGCAGGTTTAAAAATAAACTTCACCAAATCAGAATACATTTTACTTGGAAACCTTAAAAACCAGTTTGAAACAGTAGAAGGAATTAAAGTAACTTAGAAAGCCGTAAAGTCTTTAGGCATTTATATAGGACAAGACGAAATGAATGTTACAGTAAAAACTGGATGAAAATATATCGCGAAATTGAAATGTTATTTGAATTATGGAAAAGAAGAGCTTTATCTTTATTATAAAACTTATTTATGTTGCAAGCATCTTAGAATTACCAAATACTAAGTTTATAAAAGACATGAATACCTGTTATTTAACTTTTTTGGAATAAAACATAGAATTAAAAGGAGCACATTGAAAGGAGATATAAAGATGGTGTTATAGGTAAGTTGATCTAGAGTCTAAACTGAAAGCATTTTAAAAAAGCAATGTGGATTCCACGCCTTCTTACAAGTAAACATATCATTAAAAATATATAGAGAGTTTCTGAAAAGTATTGACATTATTTAGTTAGTTAACACTTCTGTGTGAGTATAGGCCAATCCGAAAACATGAGTTATCTTTCCTTGATCCGGGACGTAGTGCGCTTGCGTAACAGTAGTTTAAGACTTTCGGGTAGTATATTCGAGAAGCGTCATTATCAACAGTACAGAAGGCAGCAAAGATATTGCTGTATAATTTTACAGTAATCACGCCAACAAATATTTTAACATTTATTAAAAAAAAATCCCAATGCATAGGTTTACTTCATGCACGTGAAAATAACCAACTTTGCATGTAAAGATAATAGAAAATCAATGTTGTAAGTAGAGGAGGATCCCCCCTCCCCCGATTGAATGTTCTATCGTTAAAGTGAAGTGCCTGTCCCGAGACGCTTTTAGATTATTCTAACTACCCCACCCCCTATTTTCCAAGATTGTACGTGTTTTATGACTGAAATTATAATACATGTATATAATATATTGCATACATTTCCTCAAAATCTTTAGCCTGTGTTTTAATACAGTCAGATTTATAATAGAATATCAGAAGTTACTTGTTCAATATCAATGTAGTACATTTTGAAAATGTCCATCTCTTCGATTGGCGAGTAAAATTTATCCCAACCTGCACTTGTAAGTGAGAGGCCACTGACATATTTCTAGCTGTCTGTCCACAAACTTTATACAGTTTCAAATACAAGTATAACCATAAGGAAATTCGTCGTCACAAACCATCTTTAAAATGACATTTTCACATGCAATGTTTTGAAAATAAAATAACTTATAATTGAACGCCCTGAATTTATAGTTGGCTAGAGTGTGTACCTGTAAATACAGCCATTTTGGGTAAATTATTTGGAGTTTTACTCAAATTATTATGTAAATTTGTGGCGAAAAGGGGAATCCAAATCTGTCATTGCAATTTCTGTTATGACACGATACGTGCCTATACATAATCAAGTACATTTCAAGGGGGCTAAAACGAGTAAAAGAGGGAAGATACAGAGACGTCAAAAGCATTCTATTGGGGGTTAAACTTACCTTTCCCCAGAGAGTACATCTGAGAATGTGGCAGCCCCCCCCCCCCTCCGGATCACACAGATCTATGAAAAATAATCTATATCAATCGAGCAATATTGATCAAAATCAATTTAAAAAAAATAATTTAATTAACTATTTTTCTGCATTTACAACATATCATTTGATATTAACAATTCCAGCTTATGCAGCAGTGTACAAATGATTTGCACACAGAATGAACACGTCGAGGTACTTTGGAGAAAATTACCCAAACATTGTAGTCTGGTTTATTTTTGGAAGAGTCGATTGGTAGTTGTGGAATAATTTTAGCCCTGATAAAACAATGAGAGCGTTGATTTCCTAATTTAATTGATTTTTTTTACTATTTTAAAAGGGGGGGGGGGTGTTAGGCAAGATCTTTGCACGTGTCGATCCTTGTGAGATGCCATCATCTCTTGAGAATCAGAAGTTCTGTTCTGATTTCATACAAAATAATTATGCCAGTCGTAAGTAAGCAAATGAATGTCTGCGTGATTTCCAATTTAATTTTTAACGCCCCCCCCCCCCCCAATCACACCCGATTCGATCAAGAAATTCGTTTTTGTTTCCATTAACATTTTCTTACTATCTCGTACAAATGATTTCAACTGTTTTCGATTTTGAACAATACCCATATTAATATAACTCTTATAATGTATGCGAAGTATGAGTGTGTTACTACCCAGAAGTTGTCATATTCACACTAAATGTAAGAATATAAAGAGAGATAACTCACGTTTTCGGAAAGGCCTATAAGATGAAACAACATATCTTTAAAAAGTTTGAATTCATGTATGAATTTTCTAATATTCCCTATATCAAAGCACAAAATAAAACCAAAACTTTGTTTTTAAAGCAAAAAGCGAAAACGTTTTACTCAACTTTGATAAAACATAAATTTCAAAAGCCCACATTTTTGGATAGACATGGTCCAGTAGTATATAAGATCCTGCAGTAGGGAAATCAATCAGTCTGGATGGGACAGCTCCAGAAGGGAAATCAATCAGTCTGATGGGAACAGCTCCATAAGGGAAATCAATCAGTCTGATGGGAACAGCTCCAGAAGGGAAATCAATCAGTCTGATGGGAACAGCTCCAGAAGGGAAATCAATCAATCTGATGGGAACAGCTCCAGATGGTAAATCAATCAGTCTAATGGGAACAGCTCCAGAAGGGAACTCAATCAGTCTGATGGGAACAGCTCCAGAAGCGCGTAGAGGAGAGAGTAGGTAGGCAAAAAATAAAAATAAGTAATAGGCTAGGGTAAAAAAAAAAAGCATTAGTGGAAATAGCTTAAGGAATTGCAGTGGGGTACTGGGTGCAATTATCCTGAATAAGGGTTAGGCACCCTGTACTATCACTAAGAAATAGGAATTTAGCTCAGAAACGCGGTGCAAGTAGCCCAGCCAGCGAACTGCCATCTGTATATGATTAGAAACCCGAGATAAGTAACTCGGTACCAATCAACGCTCGGAGAGAGAAATAGAAACATTTATGTTAATGATCAATCAATCGCTCAAGTAGAGTAAAAGGAAAATTATAAATATATGACCCCATCTCTTGTCAAGAACCCGGTAACGCGTTACACTATTTATATAAAGAATTGTTACTCGCTATACCATCACAATATTCTTCCGGTTGGCTGCACATGTATTTACGACTGCCTTATTTTCCTTAATAATTCATGCAGCATTACATAAACTATTAGGTTCTCCGTGGCCGAGTGGTTAGAGCATTGTGCTCAAAATCACACAACCTCTCACCTCTGTCGGCGCAGTTTCGAATGAGAAAGTGAGAAAGTTTCCCAGGTTACTTTTGGAAGGTCGGTGGTCTCTTCCCAGGTAAATTGTAACTGGGTTCTCTCTTCCATCAATAAAAACAGGACGTCACCATATAACTGAAAAATTATTGAGTGTGGCAGAAAACATAAAAAACAAACAAACACAAACATAAACTATAAAATATTTTATATAGTTTTGGATAATCCATGTGCCTAATCCAGGAGGACCCTATCACCCCTGGTGAGAACTATAAAACGATGGGTTCTGAGGAGACCCTGATTATAGCATGATAAATGTAATTTGAAAAAAATATTTTTACTTTCAAAAAATAGAAAAAAAGGCAAACATGGACTCCTGGACATACCAGAGGTGGGATCTGGTGTCTGGGAGGAGTAATCATCCCCTGTTCACTGGTCATACCCACCGTGGAAGTCTATGTGATGAAAAGGTATAAAGGTTATGGATTATACCACACTTTTGTGTGATAATTCTTAGCTATATATCGAGGTATTTGATGAGGAAATTTATACAAAATGAGTATTCATCAAACATTGTACATGTCACTTCAAATGATACACAATAAATATTAATCAACATTTTACGTGTCACTTTAAATAAAAAAAGAGGCTGAACCAGTCTGAATCACATTTCCTGTTTGTGAAAGTAAATAAATAATGAATTAACATTAGGAAATATTTTATTTTTCAGGAGAGCTTATGATACTTGCCTTAGTAATGTAATTTTTATATTCTGCATAATAATGCGTTGTACGTACAATTTGGTGTTGTTGTTGATGAGTTTCTTTGTGATACCAGATGCTCAGACACAGATTCCTGGAGACTGCTCACAGTATGTTAACATTCTATTCTATGTTACTACCTTTATGGTTCTATACATTATGTTTTTGAAGATATTCATTGCTTTATAAAAATGTTCCTCCAAACAGTAAAGGCGACCCTCTACAATGTTGTCGAAATTACAAAAGACGTGTTGACGCATGTGAAGGTAATTATCAAAATATTATCTGAGAATTCTGAACTGTTTGGACTGTTTCCAATCATGGTAGTATATACATTATGTAAGTAATGTCTTCTGACAGAATGTTGGCCAGGCACCTTTGGCATAGATTGTAAGGAGGACTGTCCTGATGGGTTCTATGGACGTTTATGTGCAGAAGTCTGTGATTGTTCTTCGTGTGACAAGGTCTCTGGGTGTCAGCCAAATTCAACTCAGATTGGTAAGAAAAACATTTCTGAGTATTTTTCAGTACCATTACTCTCGATTCGCACACGTTTGAGATTCACATTGAGAATTTCATAATTCTAACCAATAAGCTTTACAAATCCACTTTTATCTTAAACCAAGGTTAGATAATGCCCCTAGAAAGAATCTTCATCCCATGTTGATTGGGCAAACCCGCTTTGAGCCCTCTACATATTTGACAGATTTTAATTGATGACATAAAACTACCAAGATTTAATATAGATACGTGTACCTATGTCAATCAGATTTAAAACTCATGGATTTCAGATGCTAAGGATATCAATCGGATTACAGAAACAACAAAACAAGAAAATTCCTATAATAGGGCTGTGATTATTGCTTCATCACTGGCAGGAAGTCTGACTTTCATAATAATAGTTATCGTCATCTACCGAAAACAGAGGTAAAATATAAATACTTCATGTGGTATTGGATGAGTGCTGGGCGAATCTTCTGAATTATTTGATAAAATACGTTGATTGTGTGGTTTCTGAAAAGAAGTTTATTTTTTGTTTCCGGAAATATCAATGATTTCTATACTTTTTGATAGCATATAAAATATCATGAAGACTATCTTGTGATGCTAATCATGTTTTCCGAAGAATTCACAAGTGTTTCTATATTGTTTAAATTAAATTCATTAAATTCTTTTAAAGATGCTTCCTTTTTCTTTTGACTTGTCGGTTTTTCCTATCATTAAGATTAACAATAGTGTTTTCTTATATTACAGCAGAAATAGAATCTTAATAAGTCCAGAGTCATCAATTAATAAAGGTGATACTAACTTATATTCCGTATCAAAGATTTTTAAAGAAGATATATACGATAGAATGAAGTTTCTGTTTTTCTAGAAAATTCATTAAACTATACATTCAGGCGGTGTACCAGCCAGAACGACACCATTTGATGAATTTCCTCAACTCAGTCCATCCTCCAGTAATGCAACTGACGGTGGTGGTCCAGCATCAACATTTCACGGCGGGAATTTTGAATTGTCAGACCTTCAGATGTGTTGGCAGCAAAACGATTTTGCTGATAATTTAATGAATTCAAAAGATAATAGCCATGCTAAACTGTCGACTCTAGACAGTGAGTACAGTCATCTCAACATGGATATGGACGATTACAACAGATTAAGTCTGACAATCAAAAACAGTCAGGAAAGTGATGAGGACTATTACTCTGCACAGACTTCTAACAGTTGTTGGAATAATACAGAATGGGGGTTTTCATCGAGAAACAATGAGAATGGATGTTTATTAACAGAAAAGGAGTGCAGCAGCGCTCTAAACAAATATTCACAAAGGGAAGATATGTTCGAAACCCCAAGTATTCCAGAACAGGGAAATTTTAAAATCAGTATGACGAAGAAAGATGGAATTTCATCAGTAAAGGGGAAGATAAATGCAATGTACTTGGAAGAATTGTCAAGAAAACTAAATGACTTTAAACCGAAAGCTCAAGATATTGAATTCAATTAGTCAGTTTAGTGTAAAGTTGCATTCACGCGTGAAGAACCTTATACAAAAAGAAAACTACTGAGATTCAAATTAGATGGTCGTTATAACGATATAATTGATCAATACAAACTATCGTTTAGTCAAGTGCTGACTGACATGCTTCATACCGTTTGTTAGGCCGTTCTTGGCACACTGATTTTGACTACGGATAAATCCGTTTACGGGTTCAGGATATGGGGTGTGACCGGTCGAAAGGGGATGCTTACTCCTTCTAGGCAACTGATCCCACCTATGGTGTGTCCAGGAGTCCGTGTTTGCCCAATCTCTATTTTGTATTGCTTATATGACTTATGATATTAATCACTGTCCGTTATCTTCACATTTCATTCAGGAGAACCTCAAACATAGAAATACCGGATTACAGAAAAACCTCATACAGAGAAACACTGACATAAGTCTTGTTTCCTTTCGAAGAGGTTGATGGCATCAATAGATAAATATCAAAGATTCACTTTGTTTTACAAACTTTATAACATAGAATTTTGAATTAGCACTAACAGGATTGTGCTTTTTAAAATCATATAATCTATATAGGGTTTTCCCATAAAACATTGTTTTAGTATGTATACAGCATACCACACCTAAATCAGTGGATTTCTGGGTTATGACTTCGAGGATATATTAAATATTTAGATATTCCTCTGTATATTTCCCAATAATCTACACCACGAACCTTTTATTCCACAACAAAGGCAATTGACTTTAGAAGTGGGAGTCGTGGTTCTTTCTGATGAGACCTTGCAAACTGAGGTCCCGTGTTCTGGTAGGCGTTGACACAATGAAACCACTTAATCGTAGCGCCCCGAGCACCACGCATAGGTCTCAAATTAAAGCACTTCATTTGCAGCTGGTGCCACATCCATACGAGTGGAAAACTTCAAAGGGAGGTAAGAACCAATTCAAAACATGCGGGCTTTTTTAATAATCGTACAAATAACATGAAACAAGTTTGCAGATATATTTTCACAACACGTTTGTCTTAATCAATATATGTTTTTAATTTTCATACTTCATATTCTGACGTTCCATTAATAAAATAGTTTATCATTTACAATGCTTATCTAGAGCATAACAGGAAACAAATTTGTTCGTTAATAATTTGTACAGTCACGAAAATTGGACTTTGTGATATTACACATTTTAGATCAAATTACATAAAATACATATGATAAATGACACTCATTATGACATCTCATAAACTCTACAAATATCTACTCAGTCATTGACATCTCCGAAAGTGTATTTGAACCGCCATCTGTTGTACGTTTTAGCTGGTAGTAACTAGAGATTCACATTGTACCCAATGATGATCCCCTGGGAATACCGGTTAGAATAGGTCCTCGATACCTCTTGCGTGTCGTAAGAGGCGACAAAATGGGACGGTCCTTCGGATGAGACGGCAGTAACCGAAACGTCCTGTCACAGGAGGTACGGCTCGATACCGATCCCTTCCTGCTCAATGTCTTTAAGCGCCGAGCATAGGGCTAAATTTCGCAGTCCTTCATCCGCAATGGTCTGTATATTAATAAAACAATCTCGAGTGGGACATTAAACAATATACAACCAACCAATCAATGAATATCCATCCAACATATTTAGGATGACAAAGAATCGTTCCGTTAGAATACCGAGCTTGCAAGTAAATAGTTATCATTCAAATTTGTTTCCCTTATTAGTAAACAGCTCA
This sequence comes from Ostrea edulis, assembly GCF_947568905.1. Lineage (NCBI taxonomy): Eukaryota > Metazoa > Mollusca > Bivalvia > Ostreida > Ostreidae > Ostrea > Ostrea edulis. The sequence goes on along the minus strand of NC_079172.1, from coordinate 66,102,723 downwards.
AGATTAAACTTGTTGTCTCGCTTACTAGTGAATTATTCTACTGTTTAAAGTCGTCGTCTCATTTACCACTGGAAACATCAGTATTAAAGTTGTTGTTTCGCTTCCTCTAGATTAAACTTGTGGTTTTGCTTGCTAGTGAACAGTTCTAAAGTTAACTTTAGATTGTTTTACTACGGATTACTCCGTTCACTTGATCAAGATATGAAAGGTAAATATGATCAAACACAGACCACTGGATATACCAGATGTATAATACTCATGGTGAGTGTCACCAGTTGACCGGGAATCTGTACTCCTCCTACGCACCGTTGGTGTGTTCAGGTGGCCATATTTCCTCTTAATTATTGCATTCCTTATAGGAGTTATGAGATTGATTACTGTTCGCTCTCTCCGCCTTTTCATCAAACTTTCATTATGGTATATTTTCCTACGTTTTGGAACATCGTTAATAATGATCAAAGATTCTCTCTCTCTCTCTCTCTCTCTCTCTCTCTCTCTCTCTCTCTCTCTCTCTCTCTCTCTCTCTCTCTCCGTTCGTGTGTGTTGTAAACATTTGAAGATTTTCAATTTCGAAATTTTGTCTTTTATACATGTAACACTTGTTGCGTATTGGGGCACTTTCGAATTTTTCCACACAATTGAGATTCAGCTCCAAGCGTTTGGCGGAGGAGCAATCACTATCTATGTTTTTGTCTCATGTTTGATGCGGTCATAACATGAGCGGGGACCAAATTCATGACCCCCACGTTAAGAAGCGAGTGTCCTAACACTGAGTGACATCCACCGCTAAGGATGGAATTTAACTCATTTCAATATCGACATGTTATACTGTACTTGAATTTTTATTACATGGATATTTATCGTGTTTATTTACACTTGCACGTCAACTCAGAAAAAAATCAAGGACCTGCATTCATACCTTTGTCATTCGTGTGCGTGCGTACGTCTGATTTCTTGTGAACATTACGAGAAGTTAGTAATTATTACCAAAATCAAACAGATTCCTGACAAGATCACATCCATATATATTTTCAAAAATATTAATCCAGGCCTGTCCATCATTGAGAAGTATCTTAGTCCTAGATGTAAGGAGAAGATAACGAACAATGATCACTCTCGTAATTCCTATCAGCAAATAAGCATCCCCTTTCGACCGATCGCTATATCTTGATCAGGTAAACGGAATTATCCGTTGTCAAAATCAGTGTGCCAAGAACGCCCTAACAATCGGTATGAAACACATCAGACAGCATTGACTCAATGGTAGATTGTATTGACGAACTAGATCGTTATTACGACCATAGAATTTGCGAAATACTGACTTTAAACAAGGTTGTGAAACTCCAGCACCATCAACTTGTTTGTCAGTAGCGTGCCTCAATTTAAAAATTGATCATACTCAGAACAAGCTATTGCGTTTGGAATCAGTTGAGAGATATAAACACCATTAGCAGCTGATAATGGAATATTGCTACATAAATATGGGAAGTTGACCATGGAGAAGCTGAAATCATCCCGTATGTCATAAAGTTGAGTTGTTAGTTTGACGTTAATATCTACTTTCAATAAAATATTAAGTATGAAGAGTAAATGGACGACTCTTTGGTGTCTTTTATTTCGAGTTCAGAGGGATATGTCGAATCGACATATATGAATGAAAAGTATTATTGTTAACTCATGTAATTCATATGATAAGGATATCAATCGGATAACAGAAACAGCTAAACAAGAAAATTCCTATATTAGAGGCGTGATTATTGCTTCATCGCTGACAGGAAGTCTGACTTTCATAATAATAGTTATCGTAATCTACCGCAAACAGAGGTAAATATATATACTACATGTGACATAGGATGAGCACTTCTGAATTATTTGATAAAATACGTTAATTTTGTGGTTTCTGAAAAGAAGTTTACATTTTGTTTGCGGAAATATCAATGATTTCTATACTTTTGATAGCATGTAAAATATCATGAAGACTATCTTGAGATGCTAATCATGCTTTATGAATAATTCACAAGTATTTCAATATTGTTTAAAACGCCATTCATTAAATTCTTTTAAAGATGCTTCCTTTTTCTTTCGAATTGTCGGTTATCATTAATATTAACAATAGTCTTTTCTTATATTACAACAGAAACAGAATCTTAATAAGGTAAGACTCATCGATTCATAAAGATGATACTAACTTATCTTCCGTATCAAAGATGTTTAAAGAAGATATATACAATAGAATGAAGTTTCTGTTTTTCTAGAAAATTCATTAAACTATACATTTAGGGGGTGTACTAGTCAGAACAACACCATTGGGTGGATTTCCTCAACTCAGTCTATCTTCCAGTAATGCAGCTGGCGGTAGTGGTCCATCATTAACATTTCACGGCGAGTATTTTGAACTGTTAGACCCTCAGATGTGTTGGCAGCAAAACGATTTTGCTGAAAATTCTATGAATTCAAACGATAATAGCCATGTTAATCTGTCGACTCTAGACAATGTGTACAATCATCTCAAAATGGATGTGAGCGATTACAACATATTAGGTCTGACAATCTGATGCACCGCATCCTACCAAATTAACAGATCCAAAACTGGAAAACTCTTATTAGATTTCGTGAAATAAAGAATTATTCCAACCCTAGTAAGATTGATTGTATCTTGCTTAACGTCTCTCTGGAGAATTTTTCACTCATATATAGACGTCACCAAGACCGGTGAAGGGCTTCGAATTTAGGCATTTGCTCGGCACCTACGGCCTTTGAGCAGTGTGGGTTTTTTTTACCGTGCCACATCTACTGTGACACGGGACATCCGCTTTTAAAGTCATCTTCGAGGACCCGTGACATTCACACCTGATGCCGAGCATTTGGGGATGGAACTGTCACAACCTGTTTGAACGACTTCGGTCTGTCGCAGCCCGGATACGAACCCCGGCCTTCGGCATGCAGGGCGAACGCTCTAACCAGTACGCCACCGCGTGTGTTTCTTTTCATTTTTGTTATGACATGCTTTTTTTATCTGTACTGAGCTGTGTATGGCCAAGACCACACTGAAAAACCTTCCCGATTAAAACATATCGAAGTGCTAACGCATGCGCAGTAGTTCCCAACATCATCAGGCGTACTTATTCTGTTAGTTCAATATATTCCTGTTATAAATAAACGTTCAATCTATTTTTAATACAAATGTTTTCAAGAATATAAGTTAATTTTCTAAACCAATTCAGCTTCATTGAGAATAATTCTTTATGCTTTGGAAGATAAACAATGAGTCGTAATGCTTTGAAAGTTTATTTCATAATTGATTAAACAAGTGCTAGCAGGATGTCCTCATTTAAAGTCTTCCCATTCTCCGTATCCAAGCTGAAATAAAAAGGAACGATGTGATGTAAATTATTACGATCTTGACATGTTATAGAGTACTTGTAATTTCTATAAGACGGTTAGCTGTGGTGTTTATTTGTTTGTTACGTGTCAGTTTCTCCTCCACATCAACACAAAAAACATCTGAAAGGTGAAGATAACGAACAGTGATCAATCTCATAACTCCCACAAGCAAAACAAAATAGACGTCAATACGTGGAGGCACTATTCTTCCCAAAGGCCTTCCTCTTGATACATACAATTATATACAAAAGGTATCAAAAACACGAGCTCAAGTTTATGTAACAAACTTCAGTCTATATCACTTAAAATAATTGAATATCAGTAATAAACAAGTCAAAAACTTTATTATTCCAGATTGCGATTAAAAGACAAATGCATAGAATGTTTATACGAGAAGAAGAAAAACATGCTTAAATAGTGGTACGGCAGCTGATAATGTATTTCTCAACATTATTGTTAAAACAATGTTGAGACTGGGAGAGCCTTATGTGTTGTGGTAGTTTGTTCGAAAGGTTTACAACTGAGTATTGTAAAGAGGTCTTGAATAATTGGACTTAATAGGACTTATCACGACATACCTACACAATGAATCTGATCTAACACAGCCATGGGACTTATTCCGATATACCAACACAATAAATCTGTTCTAACACAGCCATAGGACTTTTCACGACATACCAACCCAATACTTTCTGTTCTAACACAGCCATAGGACTTATCACGATATACCTACACAATAGGTATGTTCTAACACAGCCATATGACTTATCACGACATACCTACATAATAGCTATGTTCCAATGCTTTAAAAATATCTATACCCGTTCTTCATTCGCTTTGTAAGAGTTGTTATTTTGACATATTGTCCTAGAGATACTCCTTCTACACATTCAGGCTCCATTAAGACAAGGATATGGAAGTAAAAGACCATACCTTTCCTGTAAGACTTCATGAAAGATGAAAATAACGAACAGTGATTAATATCATATTTTGCAGTAGAGTTTTCTTACATAGTGATTTGGGGAAGTCATGCTACGTTTTGACACAATACTAATGAGTATCCCCTTGTATAAAAAGAAAATATTCACTTTGTGAATGTAAAAAAAAAAAAAAACGAAAAAATACGATCAAAGATCAAAGATTTGTTTTCTCCTTTCTCCTTCGTATTGTGATGATTAATATTTATAGTAAATTAATTCCATGTCTTCCAAACGGAAGTGATTTACGATAAAATAGTCCAAAGATCTGCTCGCCAATTTTGGATAGACATGGTCCAATAGTATATATGAGCCTGTAGTAGGGAACTCAATCAGACTGATGGGAACAGCTCCAGAAGGGAACTCAATCAGTCTGATGGGAACAGCTCCAGAAGGAAACTCAATCAGTCTGATGGGAACAGCTCCAGAAGGGAGTAGAGGAAGGAGTAGGTAGGAGAAAAATAGAAATGAGAAATAGGTTAGGGTGAAAAAAAATGTGGAAACAGCTTAAGGAATTGCAGTGGGGTACTGGGTGCAGTTATCCAAAATACGGGTTAGGCACCCTGCACTATCACTAAGAAATAGGAATTTAGCCCAAAAACGCGGTGCAAGTAGCCCAGCCAGCGAACTGCCCTCTGTATATGATTAGAAACCCGAGATAAGTAACTCGGTACCAATCAACGCTCAGACAGAGAAATCGAAACATTTATGTTAATGATCAATCAATAGCTCAAATAGATTAAGAGGAAAATTATAAATATATGACCCCATCTCTTGTCAAGAACCCGGTAACGCGTTACAGTATTTATATAAAGAATTGTTACTCGATACACCATCGGAATATTCTTCCGGTTGGGTGCACATGTATGTACGACTGCCTTATGTTCCTTAATAAATGTAGCATTACATAGTTTTGGATAATACATGAGTCTAATCCAGGAGGACCCTATCAACCCTGGTGAGGACTATGGACGGGGATTTCTGGGGAGATTTTATCCGGATTATAGTATGATAAATGCAATTTGGAAAACAATATTTATACTATCAAACGATAGAAGGAAAGGAATATATGAACTCTTGGACACACCAGTGGTTGGATCTGGTGTCTGGGAGGAGTATGTCCGGTCATACCCACCGTCTATGTGTTCAAAAGGTATAAAGCTGATGAATTATAGCACACTTTCGTGCGATAATTCTTAGGTATATTTCGAGGTATTCAAATGATACACAATTGATATTCATCAAACATTTTACGTGTCATTTCAAATGATACACAATAAATATTCATCAAAATTGTTCGTGTCACTTCAAATAAGAAGGAGGCTGAACCAGTCTGAATCCCATTTCCTGTTTGTGAAAGTGAATAAATAAATAATTAACATTAGGAAATATTTCATTTTTCAGGAGAGTTTGTAATACTTGTATTGGTAATGTAATTTTTATATTGTGTATAATAATGCGTTGTACGTACAATTTGTTGTGGCTGTTGAATGGTTTACTTGTGATATCAGATGGTCAGACACCGACTCCTGGAGTCTGCTCACAGTATGTTAACGTTTTATTGTGTGGTACTACCTTTATGATTTTCATACATTCTGTTTTTGAATTCTCCATTCATTGCTTTATTAAAAAAACACTTTTCCTCCAAACAGTGAAGGCGAACCTCTACAATGTTGTCGAAATTACAAAAGACGTGGTGATTCTTGTGAAGGTAATTATCAAAATATCATCTGAGAATTCTGAACTTACTGAACTCGTTTCAATCATGGCAATATATACATTATATAAGTAAAATCTTCTAACAGAATGTTGGCCAGGCACGTTTGGTATAGATTGTAAGGATGGCTGTCCTGACGGGTTCTATGGACGTTTGTGTGCAGAAGTATGTTATTGTTCTTCATGTGACAAGGCCTCTGGATGTCAGCCGAATTCAACTCAGACAGGTAAGAAAAATATTTCTCAGTAGTTTTCAACACGTTTGAGTTTCACATTGGGAATTTCATAATTCTAACCAATAAGCTTTACAAATCCACTTTTATCTTAAACCAAGGTTGGATAATGTTCCTAGAAAGAATCTTCATCCCATGTTGATTGGGAACACCCACCTTTAGCCCTCTCCATCTTCGACAGATTTTATTTGATCACATAAACTACCTAGATTTTATCTAGGTACCTATGTCAGAGAATTTTTATCAGATTTGAAACTCCTGTATTTGAGATGCTAAGGATATCGATCGGATTACAGAAACAACAAAAGAAGAAAATTCCTATAATAGGGGCCTGATTATTGCTTCATCTCTGACAGGAAGTCTGACTTTCATAATAATAGTCATCCTCATCTACCGCAAACAGAGGTAAAATATAGATACTTCATGCGGCATTGGATGAGACCTTCTGAATCATTTGATAAAATACGTTAATTTTGTGGTTTCTGAAAAGAATTTTATTTTTTGTTTGGGGAAATATCAATGATTTCTATACTTTTTGATAGCATATAAAATATCACGAAGACTATCTTTTGATGCTAATCATGTTTTCCGTGGAATTCACAAGAATTTCTATATTGTTAAAAACGCCATTCATTAAATTCTTTTAAGATGCTTCCTTTTTCTTTCCAATTGTCGGTTATCATTAAGATTAACAATAGTCTTCTCTTATATTACAACAGAAACAGAATCTTAATAAGTCCAGACTCATCGATTAAAAAAGGTGATCCTAACTTATATTCAGTATCAAAGAATTTTATAGAAGATATATACGATAGAATGAATTTCTGTTTTTCTAGAAAATTCATTAAACTATACATTCAGGCGGTGTACTAACCAGAACGACACCATTGGGTGGATTTTCTCAACCCAGTCTATCTTCCAGTAATGCAGCTGACGGTAGTGGTCCAGCATCAAAATATCACGGCGGGAATTTTGAACTGTCAGACCCTCAGATGTGTTGGCAGCAAAACGATTTTGCTGAAAATTCTATGAATTCAAACGATAATAGCCATGTTAATCTGTCGACTCTAGACAATGTGTACAATCATCTCAACATGGATGTGAGCGATTACAACATATTAGGTCTGACAATCTGATGCACCGCATCCTACCAAATTAACAGACCCAAAACTGGAAAACTCTTATTAGATTTCGTGAAATAAAGAATTATTCCAACCCTAGTAAGATTGATTGTATCTTGCTTAACGTCTCTCTGGAGAATTTTTCACTCATGTATGGACGTCACCAAGACCGGTGAAGGGCTTCGAATTTAGGCATTTGCTCGGCACTTACGGCCTTTGAGCAGTGTGGGTTTTTTTAATGTGCCACATCTACTGTGACACGGGACATCCGCTTTTAAAGTCATCTTCGAGGACCCGTGACATTCACACCTGATGCCGAGCATTTGGGGATGGAACTGTCACTACCTGTTTGAACGACTTCGGTCTGTCGCAGCCCGGATACGAACCCCGGCCTTCGGCATGCAGGGCGAACCCTCTAACCAGTACGCCATCGCGTGTGTTTCCTTTCATTTTTGTTATGACATGCATTTTTTATATGTACCGAGCTGTGTATCGCCAAGACCACACTGAAAAACCTTCCCGATTAAAACATATCGAAGTGCTAACGCATGCGCAGTAGTTCCCAACATCATCAGGCGTACTTATTCTGTTAGTTCAATATATTCCTGTTATAAATAAACGTTCAATCTATTTTTAATGCAAATGTTTTCAAGAATATAAGTTAATTTTCTAAACCAATTCAGCTTCATTGAGAATAATTCTTTATGCTTTGGAAGATAAACAATGAGTCGTAATGCTTTGAAAGTTTATTTCATAATTGATTAAACAAGTGCTAGCAGGATGTCCTCATTTAAAGTCTTCCCATTCTCCGTATCCAAGCTGAAATAAAAAGGAACGATGTGATGTAAATTATTACGATCTTGACATGTTATAGAGTACTTGTAATTTCTATAAGACGGTTAGCTGTGGTGTTTATTTGTTTGTTACGTGTCAGTTTCTCCTCCACATCAACACAAAAAACATCTGAAAGGTGAAGATAACGAACAGTGATCAATCTCATAACTCCCACAAGCAAAACAAAATAGACGTCAATACGTGGAGGCACTATTCTTCCCAAAGGCCTTCCTCTTGATACATACAATTATATACAAAAAGTATCAAAAACACGAGCTCAAGGTTATGTAACAAGCTTCAGTCTACATCACTTAAAATAATTGAATATCAGTAATAAACAAGTCAAAAACTTTATTATTCCAGATTGCGATTAAAAGACAAATGCATAGAATGTTTATACGAGAAGAAGAAAAACATGCTTAAATAGTGGTACGGCAGCTGATAATGTATTTCTCAACATTATTGTTAAAACAATGTTGAGACTGGGAGAGCCTTATGTGTTGTGGTAGTTTGTTCCAAAGGTTTACACCTGAGTATTGTAAAGAGGTCTTGAATAATTGGACTTAATAGGACTTATCACGACATACCTACATAATGAATCTGATCTAACACAGCCATGGGACTTATCCCGATATACCAACACAATAAATATGTTCTAACACACCCATAGGACTTCTCACGACATACCAACCCAATACTTTCTGTTCTAACACAGCCATAGGACTTATCACGATATACCTACACAATAGGTATGTTCTAACACAGCCATATGACTTATCACGACATACCTACATAATAGCTATGTTCCAATGCTTTAAAAATATCTATACCCGTTCTTCATTCGCTTTGTAAGAGTTGTTATTTTGACATATTGTCCTAGAGATACTCCTTCTACACATTCAGGCTCCATTAAGACAAGGATATGGAAGTAAAAGACCATACCTTTCCTGTAAGACTTCATGAAAGATGAAGATAACGAACAGTGATTAATATCATATTTTGCAGTAGAGTTTTCTTACATAGTGATTTGGGGAAGTCATTCTACGTTTTGACACAATACTAATGAGTATCCCCTTGTATAAAAAGAAAATATTCACTTTGTAAATGTAAAAAAAAAAAAAAAAAAACGAAAAAAATACGATCAAAGATTTGTTTTCTCCTTTCTCCTTCGTATTGTGATGATTAATATTTATAGTAAATTAATTCCATGTCTTCCAAACGGAAGTGATTTACGATAAAATAGTCCAAAGATCTGCTCGCCAATTTTGGATAGACATGGTCCAATAGTATATATGAGCCTGTAGTAGGGAACTCAATCAGACTGATGGGAACAGCTCCAGAAGGGAACTCAATCAGTCTGATGGGAACAGCTCCAGAAGGGAACTCAATCAGTCTGATGGGAACAGCTCCAGAAGGGAGTAGAGGAAGGAGTAGGTAGGCGAAAAATAGAAATAAGAAATAGGTTAGGGTGAAAAAAAATGTGGAAACAGCTTAAGGAATTGCAGTGGGGTACTGGGTGCAGTTATCCAAAATACGGGTTAGGCACCCTGCACTATCACTAAGAAATGGGAATTTAGCTCAAAAACGCGGTGCAAGTAGCCCAGCCAGCGAACTGCCCTCTGTATATGATTAGAAACCCGAGATAAGTAACTCGGTACCAATCAACGCTCAGACAGAGAAATCGAAACATTTATGTTAATGATCAATCAATAGCTCAAATAGATTAAGAGGAAAATTATAAATATATGACCCCATCTCTTGTCAAGAACCCGGTAACGCGTTACAGTATTTATAAAAAGAATTGTTACTCGATACACCATCGGAATATTCTTCCGGTTGGGTGCACATGTATTTACGACTGCCTTATGTTCCTTAATAATTTATGCAGCATTACATAAACTATCAAATGTTTTATATAGTTTTGGATAATACATGTGTCTCATCCAGGAGGACCCTATCAACCCTGGTGAGGACTGTGGACGGGGACTTCTGGGGAGATTTTATCCGGATTATAGTATGATAAATGCAATTTGGAAAACAATATTTATACTATCAAACGATAGAAAGAAAGGAAAATATGAACTCTTGGACACACCAGTGGTTGGATCTGGTGTCTGGGAGGAGTATGTCCGGTCATACCCACCGTCTATGTGTTCAAAAGGTATAAAGCTGATGAATTATAGCACACTTTCGTGCGATAATTCTTAGGTATATTTCGAGGTATTCAAATGATACACAATGAATATTCATCAAACATTTTACGTGTCACTTCAAATGATACACAATAAATATTCATCAAAATTGTTCGTGTCACTTCAAATCAGAAGGAGGCTGAACCAGTCTGAATCCCATTTCCTGTTTGTGAAAGTGAATAAATATTAAATTAACATTAGGAAATATTTCATTTTTCAGGAGAGTTTGTGAAACTTGTATTGGTAATGTAATTTTTATATTGTATATAATAATGCGTCGTACGTACAATTTGGTGTGGCTGTTGAATGGTTTATTTGTGATATCAGATGCTCAGACATCGACTGATGGAGTCTGTTCAGGGTATGTTAACGTTTTATTGTGTGTTACTACCTTTATGATTTCTATACATTCTGTTTTTGAATTCTCCATTCATTGCTTTATAAAAAAAACACTTTTCCTCCAAACAGTAAAAGCTAACCTCTAGAATGTTGTCTAAATTACAAAAGACGTGGTGATTCTTGTGAAGGTAATTATCAAAATATCATCTGAGAATTCTGAACTTACTGAACTCGTTTCAATCATGGCAATATATACATTATATAAGTAAAATCTTCTAACAGAATGTTGGCCAGGCACTTTTGGTATAGGTTGTAAGAAGGACTGTCCTGACGGGTTTTATGGACGTTTTTGTAGAGAAGTCTGTAATTGTTCTTCGTGTGACAAGGTCTTTGGATGTCAACAGAATTCAACTCAGACTGGTAAGAATGATATTTCTCAGTAGTTTTCAGTGTCATTTCTCTCGATTCACACACGTTTGAGCTTCACATTGGGAATTTCATAATTCTAACCAATACGCTTTACAAATCCACTTTTATCTTAAACCAAGGTGGGATAATGTTCCTAGAAAGAAAATGCATTCCATATTGATTGGGAACACCCACCTTTAGCCCTCTCCATCTTTGACAGATTTTATTTGATCACATAAACTACCTAGATTTTATCTAGGTACCTATGTCAGAGAATTTTTATCAGATTTCAAACTCCTGTATTTCAGATGCTAAGGATATCGATCAGATTACAGAAAGAACAAAACAAGAAAATTCCTATAATAGGGGCCTGATTATTGCTTCATCTCTGACAGGAAGTCTGTCTTTCATACTAATATTTATCGTCATCTAGCGCAAACAGAGGTAAAATATAAATACTTCATGAGGCATTGGATGAGACCTTCTGAATCATTTGATAAAATACGTTAATTTTGTGGTTTCTGAAAAGAAGTTTGTTTTTTGTTTGGGGAAATATCAATGATTTCTATACTTTTTGATAGCATATAAAATATCATGAAGACTATCTTGTGATGCTAATCATGTTTTCCGAAGAATCCACAAGTATTTCTATATTGTTCAAAACGCCAATTATCAAATTATTTTAAGATGCTTCCTTTTTCTTTTGAATTGTCGGTTTTTCCTATCATTAACAATAGCCTTCTCTTATATTACAGCAGAAATAGAATCTTAATAAGTCCAGACTCATCGATTAAAAGAGGTGATCCTAACTTATATTCCGTATCAAAGATTTTTATAGAAGATATATACGATAGAATGAAGTTTCTGTTTTTCTAGAAAATTCATTAAACTATACATTCAGGTGGTGTACTAGCCAGAACGACACCATTTTGTGGATTTTTTCAACCTAGTCCATCCTCCAGTAATGCAGCTGACGGTGGTGGTCCAGCATTACATTTCACGGCGGGAAGTTTGAACTGTCAGATCCTCAGATGTGTTGGCAGCAAAACGATGTTGCTGAAAATTCAATGAATTCAAAAGATAATAGTCATACTAAGATGTCAACTCTAGACAGTGTGTACAGTCATCTCAACATGGATGTGGACGATTACAACAGATTAGGTCTGACAATCAACAACAGTCAGGAAACTGATGAGGACTATTACTCTACACAGACTTCTAACAGCTGTTGCAATAATACAGAATTGGAGTGTTCATCGAGAATTAACGAGAATGGATGTTTATTGTCAGGAAAGGAGTGCAGCGGCACTTTAAACAAAAATTCACAAAGAGAAGATATACTTGAAACCCACAGTGTCCCAGAACCAGAAAATTTTAAAATCAGTATGACGAAGAAAGATGGAATTTCATCAGTAAAGGGGAAGATGGATGCAATGCACTTGGAAGAATTGTCAAAAAAACTAAGTAGCTTTAAACCGAAAGCTCAAGATATTGAATTCAATGATTCAGTTTAGTGTAAAGTCGCTTTGGCGCGTGAAGAACCTCATACAGAGAGACAAATACTGAGATTCAAATTAGATGGTCGTTATAAGGATATGGTTGGTCAATACAACCTATCGTTGAGTCAAGTGCTGTCTGACATGCTTCATACCGATAGTTAGGCCGTTCTTGGCACACTGATTTTGACTACGGATAAATCCGTTTACCTGTTCAGGATATGGGGCTCATCGCGGTTGTGACCGATCGAAAGGGGATGCTTACTTCTCCTAGGCACCTGATGCCACCTATTGTGTGTCCAGGAGTGCGTGTTTCCCCAATCTCTATTTTGTATTGCTTATATGACTTATGAGATTGATCACTGGTCGTTATCTTCAACCTTTCATTCAGGAGAACCTCATACAGCGCAACACTGATATCAAGTCTTTTTTTCCTTCCACAGAGGTTGACGGCATCAATAGATAGATATTAAGAGATTCCACTTTGTTTTACAAACTTTATAACATAGAATTTTGAATTGGTACTAACACGATTACACTTTATAAAATGATATAATCTATATAGGGTTATCCCATCAAACATTGGTGTAGTATGTATATAGCAAACCACACCCAAGTCGGTGGATTTCTGGGTTATGACTTCGAGTATATACTAAATATTTAGATATTCATCTGTATATTTCCCAATAATCTACATCATGAACCTTTTATTTCATTTCTTTTATTCCACAACAAAACCAAGTGACTTTAGAAGTGGGAGTCGTGGTTTTTTCTGATGAGACCTTGCAAACCGAGGTGCCGTGTTCTGGTAAGCGTTGACACAAGAAAACCACCCAGTCGTAGCGCCCCGAGCGCCACGCATAGGTCTGAAATTTGCAGCTGGTGACACATCCATACGAGTGGGAAAACTTCAAAAGGACGTAAAAACCGATTAAAAACATGTGGGCTTTTCTAATCATCGTGCAAATAATATGAAACAAGTTTACAGATATATTTTCAGAACATGCTTGCCTTAATCCATATATATTTTTATTTTCATACTTCATATTCTGACATTTCATCAATATATTTGTTTATCATTTACATTGCTTATTTAGAGTATAACAGGAAACAAATTTGTTCGTTAATAATTTGTACAGTCACGATAATTGGACTTTGTGATATTGCACTTTTTAGATCAAATTAGATAAAATACATATGACAAATGAAATGATTCTTCAAATCATTCAAACACTCATTATGACATCTCATAAACACTACAAATATCTACCCAGTCATTGAAATCTCCGAAAGTGTATTTGAACCGCCATCTGTTCTACGTTTTAGCTGGTAGTAACTAGAGATTCGCATTGTACCCAATGATGATTCAGGTACATCATCATGCTTCCTGGGAATCCGGGTTAGAATAAGTCCTCAGTACCCCTTGCGTGTCGTAAGAGCCTACAAAATGGGGCGGTCATTCGGATGAGACCGAAGTAATCGAGACTCTGTGTCACAGGAGGTGCAGCTCGATAGAGATCGCTCTCTGCTCAATGTCTTTAAGCGCCGAGCATAGGCGAGCATAGACCTAAATTTTGCAGTCCTTCACCCACAATGGTCTCCATAAGAGTGAAACAATCTCGAGTGGGATATTAAACAATATACAACCTACCAATCAATGAATATCCATCTAACATATTTAGGATGACAAAGAATCGTTCAGTTAGAAGTAAACAGTTATCATTCAAATTTGTTTCCCTTATTAGTAAACAGCTCTAGATTAAACTTGTTGTCTCGATAACTAGTGAATGATTCTACTGTTTAAAGTCGTCGTATAATTTTCCACTGTAAACTTCAGTATTAAAGTTGTTGTTTCGCTTCCTCTAGATTAAACTTGTGGTTTTGCTTGCTATTGAGCAGTTCTAAAGTTAACTTAAAATTATTTTACTACGGATTACTCCGTTGACCTGATCAAGACATGAAAGGTAAATATAACAAAAAATAGAGTTGGGCAAACACGGACCACTGGATATACCAGATGTATAATACTCATGGTGAGTGCCACCGGTCGACAGAGGATGTATACTCCTCCTAGGCACTTAATTCCAACTTTGGTGTGTCCAGGTGGCCATGATTGTTCTTAATTATTGTATTTCTTATAAGAGTTATGAGATTGATTACTGTTTGCTCTCTTCACCTTTTCATCAAACTTTCATTATGGTATATTTTCCTACGTTTTAAAACATCGTTAAAAATGATCAAGGATTCTCTTCTCTCTCTCTCTCTCTCTCTCTCTCTCTCTCTCTCTCTCTCTCTCTCTTAGTGTGTGTTGTAAACATTTGAACATTTTCAAATTCGAAATTTTCTCTTTTATACTGTAACACTTGTTCCGTATTTGGGGTACTTTCGAATTTTTCCACATATTTGTGAAAAAGCGCCAATCGACATATGTTTTTGTCTCATGTTTGACGCGGTCATAACATGAGCGGGGCTCAAACACACGACCCTCACGTTAAGAAGCGAATGTCCTAACACTGACCTACATTCACCGGTAAGGATGGGATTTTGGGAAGTTAGTAATTGTTACCAAAATCAAACAGATTTATTACAGCATCAAATCCATATATACTTTCAAAAATATTAACTCAGCCCTGTCCACCACTGAGAAGCCTTTTAGTCCAAGATGAAAGTAGAAGATGACGAACAATGATCACTCGTAACTCCTATAAGCAATACAAATTAGAGAGTTGAGTAAACACGGACCTGCGGATATACTAGAGGTAGGATCAGGTGCCTAGGAGCAGTAAGAATCCACTATATCTTGATGAGGTAAACGAAATTGTCCGCTGTCAAAATCAGTGTGCCAAGAACGTTCTAACAATCGGTATGAAACACGTCAGACAGCATTTGACCCAACGATAGGTTGTATTGACGAACTAGATCGTTATAACGACCATAGAATTTGCGAAATACTGACTTCAAACAAGATTATGAAACCCGTGTACCATCAACTTGAGTGTCAGTAGCGTGCCTCGATTTAAAAACTAATCATACGCAGAACAAGCTCTTGCGTATCAAATCAGTTGGGAGATATAAACACCATATGCAGCTGATAATGGAATATTGTTACATATATATGGGAAGTTGACGATGGAGAAGCTGAAATCATAACGTTTGTCATATAGTTGAGTTGTTAGTTTGACGTTAATATCTACTTTCAATAAAATATCAGGGGCCTCCGTGGCCGAGTGGTTAGAGCATCGAGCTCAAAATCACACGGTCTTCCACCTCTGTCGGCGCGGGTTCGAATCCCGCTCGCGCCGGTAAGTGAGAAAGTTTCCTAGTTTACTTTCGGAAGTTCGGTTGTCTCTTCCCAGGTACATTGTATCTGGTTTCTCTCTTCCACCAATAAAAACTGGGTGCCACCAGCTAACTGAAAAATTGTTGAGTGCCGGAAAATATCAATCAATCAATCAATAAAATATCAAGTATGAAGCAGAAGGGGACGACTCTGTGGTGTCTTTTATTTTGAGTTCACAGGGATATGTCGAATCGACATATGAATGAAAATTATTATTGTTAACAGATAAAACGTCGTCGATATATCTAAATGTCGAATTGAAGGCCACAGCAAGACATTTTTTCTGATCACACTTTCATCCCCAAATACATATAAACAAATTCCTTGTCAAGATAGATATAACACTGTGCTTTGGGTTTGGTAAAGAAATAAAAAGATTATTTATTAAGTTTTGGTAAATTCAATGTTTTTGCAATTGACCCTACCTATAAAGGTTAAATTCGTCTATTCCATTCCTAAAGAAGTGCATAGAGTTTTGCAACAAATACTTTTTGGAAGGATGTACTGGAGTGGTTCCCAAACTTATGGATATGGTACATGCCCATAATTCAATCCTTGTTATTCCTAAATGGGTTAACACTAAAATTAAAGTTGATAATAAGTGTTACATACCAATTGTTTAGCCGTTATTTACAGACTGAATTTGACAGGGGGTGCTTACTCCTCCTAGACACGCTTAAAGACGCGAATGGGTCTGCTGTCGAAATGTTCTTAATTTCTGATTCTTTTAATTTGGTCGTTAGACATTTCGTTAAAGCCTGTGTTGTAGCAACTATGAACCCACGAAAACAAAATATAGCAGTCGATGTAAGAGACAGGAAGTGATCATTGCGTTGCATTATGGTTGGTTGGTTGTATATTCTTTAATGTCCCTCTCGAGAAATGTTCACTCATATGGAGACTTCACCATAGCCCATGGAAGGCTGGAAAATTTAGACCTAAGCTCGGGGCTTACAGACTTTGAGCAGGGAGCGATGTTTATCGTGCCACACCTGCTGTGACACGGGGCTTTGAATTTCGCAGTCTCATCCAAAGGAACACCCCCTTTAGTATTACGACAAGCAAGGGGTATTAACGACCTACTCTAACCTGGATCCCCACGGGATCGTTGCATTATGTTATTGTTATTAAACGCTAATTCTTAATTAATGAGAGTTTTAATATTTAATAGCACATTAGCTAATTCGATTTAATAAAGGTTTCACGCAACAATATTTAATGAATCCATTAACTTATGCCACATTAAGGATTTATTGACTCATAAGGGTCGATGTCACATTAAACTTTGATATAGTCGAGTCCCCGTCATAAACTGTATATAGTTTATGTCGAGAATACCGGTATATTTCTAGCTGATAGTAACGATAGATTCCCATTGTAACCAATGAATACCCATCTAACATGTTTTGGATGACAAAGAACCGTTGCGTTAGATTACCGAGGTTGCTAGTGGGCAGTTATCATTCAAACTTATTTCCCTCACCAGTAAACGGCTGTAGATTAAAGTTATTCTAGATTATAATGGTTGTCTCCCTTATTGGTTAATCGTTATTACGAAATGCGAAGATAACAAACAGTGATTAATCTCATGACTCCTATAATCAATATAGCATAGAGGGTTAGGCAAACAACGGACCCCTGGATAGATCTGAAGTTCTCGTTTTATTTATGAGTGGAAATCTCTATCTTAAAGTTATTGCCATGATTGTTTGTCGACAGCTCTAGACTAAGCTTTATCCACTTGCTATTGAACAGTTCTAGGGAGAACTTCTCGTCCTGTTAGCTAGTGAACAGCTCAGATTAAATTCCTTATCCCGTTTACTTGTGAACATCTCATATTAAACTTCTTATCCCACTTACTTGTGAACAGTTCATATTAAACTTCTTATCCCGCTTACTTGTGAACAGCTCATATTAAACTTCCTATCCCGCTTACTTGTGAATAGCTCAGATTAAACTTCTATCCCGCTTACTTGTCAACAGCTCAAGATTAAACTTCTTATTCTACTCAAGGAAACTAACAGTTTTGAATAATTTAATCATAAATTCATAATGATGTGTTCTTCCGTCTCTTATTCTTGATAATGACATTGTCTGTTTGGGAAATTCGTCTTTTAACATCAATTCATTTATATTTCTTATGAACACTTTTTGATAATTAAAGAATGACCATTTTCCTTCTAAATTAGAGAAAGAAAAAATAACTGTTGGTATGATTATAGTGATTTTAACAAATCAGACTAAACTTGTCTACCTTCCTAGTAATTAATAGATATTTTTTTTTATAAATAGTTGTCTCGCTTGCTATTGTACAGGTCTATAAACTTGCTGGTGAACAGCTCTTGAATAACTTTATATCCTCACTTACTAAGCAAAAGTTTTAAATTAAGCTCGTCTCACTTACTAGTAAGTTGTCTATCTTGCTTAGGAACATCAGTAGATGTTTTTAAAAGATTGTCACCTCACTTGCTAGTGAACAGGTTGAAATTTAACTTGTCTCGTTTGCTTGTGAACAGATTAAACTTCTCATCTTACTTGCTTTTGACTGGGTCTAGATTAAATTGTGTTCTCGTTTGTTCATGGACAGCTCAATATCAAACTTGTTATCTCACTTGCTAATGAACATCTCAATATTAAACTTCTTAGCTCACTTTCTAATGAACAGTTCTAGATTAAACTTTTCGTCTCACTTGCTAATGAACAGCTCAATATTAAATTTGCTATCTCACCTGTTAACAGACAGTTTTAGATTAAACATATCGTCTCACTTGCTAATGAACAATTCTAAAGTAAAATTGAAATATTATTTTATTTAGATAAATCTGAGCTTTCGTTATGGTATATTTTCACACAAGTTATTGGACACAATTGGAAAACAATTTAAAGTTGTCTTAGTCTCTTTCCATCTGTCTCTTTTGTATATGGATATACCAGAGGTGAGATCAGGAATGCCAGTAGTAATCATTCACTTTCTGGTCTCTCTGAATGCAACGTCACATTTCATAAATTAGTGAAATGGCGTAGTTTTGGCCCCAGAGCGATCTCCCAGCAAATTTCTCAAACATTACATTTCTACTCTATGAGGAAATTTTATTACTTGGACTAAGTACTTAACATGATGAAAATATTTACACGACAAGCATCCTACCAAAACAACAGATCCAAAACTGGAAAATTCTGATTAGATTTCGTGAAATAAAGAATTATTCAAACCCTAGTAAGTTTGATTGTATCTTGATTAACGTCTCTCTCTCTTGAAGTTTTCACTCATATGTAGACATCACCAAGACCAGTGAAGGGCTTCAAATTTAGGACCCGTGATATTCACACCTGATGCCGAGCTATTGGGGATGGAACTGTCACTACCTGTTTTAACGATTTCGGTCTGTCGCGGCCAGGATTCGAACCCCGGCCTCCGCATGAGGGGCGAACGCTCTAACCACTAGACCACTGCGTGTGTTTACTTCATTTATGTTATGACTTATGCATTTTTTATATGTACCGAGCTGTGTATGACCAAGGCCACACTCAAAAACCATCCAAATTAAAGAATATCTAAGTGCTAACGCATGCGCAGGAGTTCCTAACATCATCAGGCGTGCTTATTCTGTTAGTTCAATATATTTCTGTTATAAATAAACGTTCCATCTATTTTTAATGCAAATGTTTTCAAGCATATAAGTTAATTTTCTCAACCAATTCAGCTTCATTGAGAATAATTCTTTATGCTTAATAAGATAAGTAATGAGTCGTAATGCAACGTAATGTAAGTTTATTTCATAATTGATTAAACAAGTGCTAGCTGGATGTCCTCATTTAAACTCTTCCCATTCTCCGTTTCAAAGCTGAAATAAAAAGGAACGATGTGATGTAAATTATTGCGATCTCGACATGTTATAGAGTACTTGTAATTTCTATAAAACGGTTAGCTATGGTGTTTATTTGTTTGTCACGTTTCAGTTTCTCCTCCACATCAACACAAAAACTTTCTGAAAGGTAAAGATCACTAACAGTGATCAATCTCATAACTCCCACAAGCAATACAAAATAGGCGTAAATACGTACAGGCACTATTCTTCCCAAAGGCCTTCCACTTGATACATACAATTATATACAAAAAGTATCAATAACACGAGCTCAAGGTTATGTAACAAGATTCAGTCTATATCACTTAACATAATTGAATATCAGTAATAAACAAGTCAAAAACTTTATTATTCCAGATTGCGATTAAAAGACAAATGAATAGAATTTTTATACGAGAAGAAGTAAAACATGCTTAAATAGTGGTACGGCAGCTGATAATGTACTTTCCAACATTATTGTTAAAACAATGTTGAGACTGGGAGAGCCTTATGTGTTGTGGTAGTTTGTTCCGAAGGTTTACACCTGAGTATTGTAAAGAGGTCGTGAATAATTGGACTTATCACGACATACCTACACAATGAATATGTTCTAACACAGCCATATGACTTATCACGACATTCCTACACAATAAATCTGTTCTAACACGGCCATAGGTCTTATCAGGACATACTTACACAATAAATCTGTTCTAACCCAGCTATATGACTTATCACGACATACCTACACACTAGCTATGTTCAAATGCTTTTAAAATATTTATACTCTTTCTTCATTTGCTCTGTAAGAGTTGTTATTTTGACAGATTGTCCTAGAGATACTCCTTTTACACATTCAGGCTCCATTAAGACAAAGATATGGAAGTAAAAGACCATACCTTTCCTGTAAGACTTCATGAAAGATGAAAATAACGAACAGTGATTAATCTCATCTTTTGCAGTAGAGTTTTCTTACATAGTGATTTGCGGAAGTCATGTTACGTTTCAACACAATACTAATGAGTATCTCCTTGTATAAAAATAAAATATTCATTTTGTAAATGTAAAAAAGAAAAGAAATACGAAAAATACGATCAAAGATCTACTTGTCATTTGTTTTCTCCTTTCTCCTTCGTATTGTGATGAGTAATATTGATAGTAAATTAAGTCCATATCTTCCAAACGGAAGTGATTTATGATAGAATAGTCCAAAGATCTGCTCGCCAATTTTGGATAGACATGGTCCAGTAGTATATAGGAGCCTGCAGTAGGGAATTCAATCAGTCTTTGTTCCAGCTCCAAAAGCGAGTAGAGGAAGTAGGTAGGCAAAAAATAGAAATCAGAAATAGGTTAGGGTGAAAACAAATAAGCATTTGTGGAAATAGCTTAACGAATTGCAGTTGGATACTGGGTGCAATTATCCTAAATACGGGTTAGGCACCCTGTACTATCACTAAGAAATAGGAATTTAGCTCAGAAACGCGGTGCAAGTAGCCCAGCCAGCGAACTACCCTCTGTATATGATTAGAAACCTGAGATAAGTAACTCGGTACCAATCAACGCACAGACAGAGAAATGGAATTATTTATGTTAATGATAAATCAATAGCTCAAGTAGAGTAAGAGGAAAATTATAAATATATGACCCCATCTCTTGTGAAGAACCCTGTAACATGTTACATAATTTATATAAAGAATTGTTACTCACTATACCATCAAAATATTCTTCCGGTTGGGTACACATGTATGCACGACTGCCTAATGTTCCTCAATAACTGTAGCATTACATGAACTATAAAATGTTTTATATGTTTTTGGATAATGTATGTGCCTAATCCAGGAGGATCCTAGCACCCCTGGTGAGAACTATAAACGGTGGGTTCTGGGGAGACTTTACCCTGATTATAGCATGACAAATGTAATTTGGAAAAAAATATTTTTACTTTCAAAATATAGAAAGAAAGGCAAACATGGACTCCTGGACATACCAGAGGTGGGATCTGGTGTCTTGGAGGAGTAATCATCCCCTGTTCACTGGTCATACCCACCGTGGAAGTCTATGTGACGAAAAGGTATAAAGGTTATGGATTATAGCACACTTTTGTGTGATAATTTTTAGGTATATATCGAGGTATTTGATGATGAAATTTATACAAAATGAATATTCATCAAACATTGTACATGTCACTTCAAATGATACACAATAAACATTAATCAACATTTTACGTGTCACTTTAAATAAAAAAGAGGCTGAACCAGTCTGAATCACATGTCCTGTTTGTGAAAGTAAATAAATAATAAATTAACATTCGGAAATATTTCATTTTTCAGGAGAGCTTGTGATACTTGCCTTGGTAATGTAATTTTTATATTCTGCATAATAATGCGTTGTACGTACAATTTGGTGTTGTTGTTGATGAGTTTCTTTGTGATATCAGATGCTCAGACACAGATTCCTGGAGACTGCTCAAAGTATGTTAACATTCTATTATATGTTACTACCTTTATGGTTGTATACATTCTGTTTTTGAAGATATTCATTGCTTTATAGAAATGTTCCTCCAAACAGTAAAGGCGAACCTCTACAATGTTGCCAAAATTACAAAAGACGTGGTGATTCGTGTGAAGGTAATTATCAAAATAATATCTGAGAATTCTAAACTGATTGGACTATTTTCAAATATATAAATATATATTATCAATCTGATTAAAATCAGATCTTTGATCCGCTCCGTTTTTGTAATGTCGCTACACAAACATTACAATAACGGAGCGGATCAAAGATCTGATTTTCATCACAGATTGATATATTATATAAGTTATATCTTCTGACAAAATGTTGGCCAGGCACGTTTGACATAGATTGCAAGGGCTGTCCTGACGGGTTCTATGGACGTTTTTGTATAGAAGTCTGTAATTGTTCTTCGTGTGACAAGGTCTCTGGGTGTCAGCCGAATTCAACTCAGACTGGTAAGAAAAATATTTGTGTGTAATTTCAAGCCTTATTTCTCTGAAATCGCACACTTTGTAGTCTCACATTGATAATTTCATATTTCTGACCTATAGACCTTACACCAATCCATTTTTATTTCAAACCGCGAGCTTGATCCTTTTTTCGCGGATTTATTTCATTTTGATATATTCCCATTTTGAATTCAACAAAGGTGAAGATAACGAACAGTGATCAATCTCAGAACTCCTATAAAGGTGAAGATAACGAACAGAGACCAATCTCATAACTCCTATAAAGGTGAAGATAACGAACAACGATCAATCTCATAACTCCTATAAAGGTGAAGACAACGAACAGTGATCAATCTCATAACTCTTATAAAGGTGAAGATAACGAACAGCGATAAATCTCATAACTTTTATAAAGGTGAAGATAACAAACGTTGATCAATCTCATAACTCCTATAAAGGTGAATATAACGAACGTTGATCAATCTCATAACTCCTATCAAGGTGGAGATAACGAACGTTGATCAATCTCGTACTCCTATTAAGGTGAAGATAGCGAACGTTGATCAATCTCGTACTCCTATTAAGGTGAAGATAGCGAACGTTGATCAATATCGTACTCCTGTTAAGGTGAAGATAGCGAACGTTGATCAATCTCATAACTCCTATCAAGGTGAAGATAATGAACGTTGATCAATCTTGTACTCCTATTAAGGTGAAGATAGCGAACGTTGATCAATATCGTACTCCTATTAAGGTGAAGATAGCGAACGTTGATCAATATCATACTCCTATTAAGGTGAAGATAGCGAACGTTGATCAATCTCGTAATCCTATAGGGAATACAAAATAGAGTTGGATTGTATGATTGATTGTATCTTGTTTGTCCCTCTCGATAATTTTTCACTCATATGGAGAAGTCACCAAGACTGCCGAAAGGCTTCAAACTTGGGTCTTTACTCGCCGCTTACGGCCATTGAGCAGTGAGGGTTTTTTTAGCATGCTACACCTACTGTAACACGTGGTATCCGTTTCTAAGGTCATCTCCGACGACCCGTGACATTCACACCTGATGCCGAGCGTTTGTCGATGGAAATGTTACTACCTGTTTTAAGGACTTGGGTCTGTCGCGGCCGGGATTCGAACCCGACCATCCGCATGCGGGGGGAACGCTCTTCTTCTAAAATACCGCGGCGGTCATAGAGAGTTGGACAAACACGTATAAATAATAATACAACATTAAAAGTGAACTTATTGAACATTATTTCGCTCAAAGTATCAAATACTTGCTGAAGTGATACGGGGAAAACAGAAAAAGGCAAAAATTAAAATGATCAATCTCACAACTCCTATAAGGGATGCAAAATTAAGAGTTGGGCAAACACGGACCTCTGGAAGTTCAACCAGAGATCTCATCTAAGCACTTTTCCGAATTCAATTGTTTATTTGGGAAGGTAAATAAATACTGGTAGAACCTTGGGAAACATTTTGTTGTTCAGAAAGCCCATGATACTGCCTTAGTAATTTGGTCTTTTATATTGTGCATGATAATGCGTTCTACATTTCATTTGGTGTGGCTGTTGAATGGTTTATTTGTGATATCAGATGCTCAGACAGTGAATCTTGGAGTCTGCTCAAAGTATGTAAACATTTTATTGTATGTTACGACTTTTATGATGTTTGATATGTTCTAATTTCAAGATCTCCATTCATTGTTGAATGAAAACTTTTCCTCCAAACAGTGAAGGCGAACCTCTACAATGCTGTCGTAATTACAAACTACGTGGTGATTCATGTGAAGGTAACTATCAGAAAAGTTTCTGAGAATTCTGAACTGTTTGGACTATTTTCTATTATGGTAATTGATGTATCATAAGTGATGTCTTCGAGCAGAATGTTGGTCAGGCACCTTTGGCATAGATTGTAAGGAGGACTGTCCTGACGGGTTCTATGGACCTTTATGTGCAGAAGTCTGCAATTGTTCTTCATGTGACAAGGTCTCTGGGTGTCATTCTTCAACTCAGACAGGTAAGAAAAATATGTGTGTGTAATTTTCAGTGTTATTTCTCTGAAATCGCAAACTTTCTAAGATCACACTGATAATTTCATATTTCTGACCAATAGCTTTTACAAATCCACTTTTATTTTAATCCACGAAATTTTATTTCATTTTGATACATCCAGGATCTCCCATTGTTTGTAGTTTGATATGACTTATATTCAACAAGTTG